>NC_057805.1:455248265-455266349 GCF_018294505.1 Triticum aestivum | reverse complement strand
GGATTTTTCAAACTTAGGCGAGTAGTGGACTGCAGCTAAGCCCCCGAGTGAGAGGCTTGCTCATCACTCGGTAGGATTTTTCAAACTTAGGCGAGTACTGGACTGCAGCTAAGCCCCGAGTGAGAGGCTTGCTCACCACTCGATAGGATTTTTCAAACTTAGGCGAAACGGATTCGCGGCTAAGCCCCCCGAGTGAGAGGCTTGCTCATCACTCGGTAGGATTTTTCAAACTTAGGCGAAACGGATTCGCGGCAAAGTCACCCACTGGGGGATTTCAGACGCAAACAAAAGCAACAACAACCATTTAGGAAGACTGTAAAGCTCTTGTCTTTGATGAACAAACTACAAAGGTATTTCTTATTACATCCCATCCAAATGAGTACTTAAGTATAAAAGGGGCGGAGCGGCTCCGCGTTCCAAGCCCGTGGCTCGTCTTTCTGATGCTCGACATTGTAAAGATGGTATGCTCCATTGTGGAGAACTCTAGTGACAATGAAGGGACCTTCCCAAGCAGGGGCGAGCTTGTGTGGTTTCTGCTGATCCACTCGAAGAACCAAGTCTCCCTCTTGAAAGGCTCGGCCCCTCACGTTTCTGGCGTGGAACCGACGCAAGTCTTGCTGATAAATGGTCGACCGGATTAAGGCCATCTCTCTTTCCTCCTCTAGGAGATTGACTGTGTCCTGCCGGGCCTGTTCTGCTTCATCTTCAGAGAAGAGCTGGACTCGGGGTGCATTGTGAAGCAAGTCACTCGGTAGAACAACTTCAGCTCCATAAACCAAGAAGAATGGAGTTCGGCCAGTCGACCAATTGGGAGTTGTCCTCAATCCCTAAAGAACTGATGGAAGTTCATCAACCCAGGCGCTTGCTGCGTGCTTGAGATCACGCATCAGTCGGGGTTTCAGTCCTTTGAGAATCAAGCCATTTGCTCTTTCTGCTTGTCCATTCGACTGGGGATGGGCGACTGAAGCATAGTCGACTCGTGTGCCTTGGTAAGCACAGAAGGCTCTGAACTCATCAGAATCGAAGTTTGACCCGTTGTCAGTGATGATGCTGTGTGGAACTCCATATCTGAATGTCAATTCTCTGATGAAGCTGACGGCAGTACTGGCTTCCAGATTCTTGATAGGCTTGGCTTCAATCCATTTGGTAAACTTGTCGACTGCTACAAGCACATGAGTGAAGCCGCTCCTACCAGTCCTCAAGGCTCCAACCATATCCAATCCCCAAACAGCAAAGGGCCAGACGATTGGAATAGTCTTCAGGGCTGACGCAGGCTTGTGGGACATATTGGAGTAAAACTGGCAGCCTTCACATTTGTTGACTATATCTTTCGCCATTCATTTGCTCATGGCCAATAAAATCCAGCTCAGTATGCTTTGGCCACAATGGTACGAGAGGACGCATGGTGACCACAGGTCCCCGAGTGGATGTCGTTGAGGATCACTCGACCTTCTTCTGGTGTTATGCATTTCTGGCTGACTCTGGTTACGCTTTCCCTGAACAGTTGTCCTCTTATCACAGTAAAGGCCTTGGATCGACGGACGATCTGTCGAGCCTCTTCTTCATCCTCTGGGAGTTCCTTCCTAAGGATATACGCAATGTATGGCACAGTCCAGTCGGGAGTGATGACCAAAACCTCCATGATCAGGTCGACCACGGCTGGGACTTCGACTTCAGTCGGATCTGTGGCACTCTTAGGCTGCGGGGGCTCTTCAGTAAAAGGATCTTCTTGAACTGAAGGTGTATGAATGTGTTCCAAAAACACGTTGCTGGGAATGGCTTCCCTCTTGGAACCTATCTTTGCCAAATCATCGGCTGCTTGATTTTTCAGTCGGGGTATATGATGGAGCTCTAACCCCTCAAACTTCTTTTCCAACTTCCTCACCGCATTGCAGTAACCAGTCATAGTTGGGCTTCTGACATCCCACTCCTTCATCACTTGATTGACTACCAAATCTGAGTCACCGTAGACCATGAGGCTACGGACGCCGAGCGAGATGGCCATACGTAACCCATATAAGATTGCTTCATATTCCGCTTTGTTATTGGAGGAATCAAAGTGAATCTGGAGAACATACCTAAGCTTATCTCCTCGGGGGGATACCAGTACCACCCCAGCACCGGAACCATTCAGCATCTTGGAACCATCAAAGAACATGGTCCAGTGCTCCGAGTGGACTTGAGTCGGCAGTTGCTGTTCGATCCACTCGGCGAGGAAATCTGCTATTGCTTGGGACTTGATAGCTTTCTTTGCCTCAAACTTAATATCCAAGGGAAGGAGTTCAATCGCCCACTTTGCCACTCGACCGATTGCATCTCTGTTGTTCAAAATCTCTGATAATGGAGCGTCGCTGACGACTGTAATGGAGTGGTCAGAGAAATAATGTGCAACCTTCTTCGTGGTCATATAAATCCCATAAACAAGCTTCTGATAATGTGGATATCTTTGCTTTGATGGAGTCAAAACTTCAGAAACATAGTATACTGGGCACTGAACTTTACAGGCTTTTCCTTCTTCTTCTTCTTGCTCGACCGTAAGTACTGTACTGACGACTTGTCCAGTGGCTGCAATGTAAAGCAGTAAAGGCTCTTTGCTGATTGGGGCAGCAAGCACCGGCTGGGTGGAAAGCAGGGCTTTGAGCTCTGCAAATGCTGCATCAGCTTCAGGAGTCCACTCGAACTTATCAGACTTCTTCATCAGTCGGTAAAGAGGCAATGCCTTTTCACCGAGGCGAGAAATGAATTGACTTAAGGCGGCCAAACAACCTGTAAGCTTCTGGACATCGTGCACACGCACAGGGCGTTTCATTCGGAGAATGGCACCAACTTTCTCTAGGTTAGCATCGATCCTCCATTCGGAAACGAGGAATCCGAGTAATTTTCCTCCCGGAACTCCGAATGTGCACTTTGATGGATTAAGCTTGATATCATACCTTCTAAGGTTGGCAAAAGTTTCAGCAAGGTCCGCCAACAGGTCAGAACCTTTACGTGACTTGACCACAATGTCATCCATGTATGCTTCCACATTCCGACTGATTTGAGTGAGTAAACACTTCTGAATCATCCTCATGAATGTGGCTCCAGCATTCTTCAGGCCGAATGGCATGGTGACATAATAGAAGCACCCAAATGGAGTGATGAAAGCTGCTTTTATCTCATCGGGCCCATTCAGTCGGATCTGATGATACCCGGAATAAGCGTCCAAAAAGGACAAGCGCTCACACCCTGCAGTCGAGTCGACTATTTGATCGATGCGGGGGAGAGGAAAGTGATCTTTCGGGCAGGCCCGATTGATATGCTTGAAGTCAATGCACATGCGAAGTGAGTCGTCCTTCTTGGGGACCATGACAACATTGGCTAGCCACTCGGAGTGGTAAATCTCTCGGATAAACTCAGCTGCTAGGAGCCGAGCCACTTCTTCACCGATTGCTTTTCTCTTCTGTACGGCGGACCGTCGAAGATGTTCTTTGACTGGTTTCACTTTTGGGTCGACTTGCAAACGGTGCTTAGCCAGCCCCCTGGGAACACCCGGCATGTCAGAAGGTTTCCATGCAAAGATGTCCCAGTTCTCACGGAGGAACTGGATGAGCGCTTCTTCCTATTTGGAGTCGAGTGTTGTCGAAATGTGAGTCGGAGCATCATTGGGATCGGTCGGGTGAATATGAATTGGCTTCGTTTCACGAGACAACTGAAATGCTGAATCCGTGGCAGGCTTCTTAGCTCGCAACAAATCACTCGAATCTGCATTTTTTTGATACTCCTGCAATTCCACTACTGCCATTTGCGCATCGGCGATCTTTGAGCCCTTCTGGAAGCACTCTTCTGCCTTCTTCCGATTGCCAGTGATAGTGATCACTCCTTTAGGACCAGGCATCTCCAATTTGAGGTAAACGTAACATGGGTGAGCCATGAAACGTGCATAAGCCGGCCTGCCCAGAATAGCATGATAAGCACTCTGGAAATCGACGACTTCAAACGTCAACTTTTCTTTGCGGTAATTCTTGGAATCACCGAAAACCACATCGAGGGCGATCTGGCCGAGTGACTCAGCCTTTTTGCCAGGAATAACCCCATGGAAACTCATATTGCTTTCACTGAGTCTGGACATCAGAATGCCCATTCCTTTCAAGGTCTCCGCATACAGTATATTCAGGCCACTGCCACCATCCATCAGAACCTTAGTCAACCGAGTGCCTTCGACGACTGGGTCGACCACCAACGCTTGCCTCCCAGGGGTGGCTATGTGTGTCGGGTGATCAGACTGGTCGAATGTAATGGCAGTCTGAGACCACTTCAAATAACTGGGCGTCGCCGGAGCGACCATGTTCACTTCTCTGTTGATGACTTTCAGTCGACTCTTGCTCTCAACATCAGCAAAAATCATCAGAGTGGAATTGACGTGGGGGTAACCATCATCGTCCTCTTCCTTATCCTCAACTTTGTCCGATTCTTTCTCCTTTTCTTTGGGCTGTTTCTCTCGGAACTGCTGGATTAGGAGCCGACATTGTCGAGTGGTATGTTTCGGATAAATGAGATTACCCTCCTCATCCTTTTTGGTGTGAATGTGGCATGGTAAATCCAACACATCATTTCCATCTTGATCTTTTACTTTCTTGGGGCTCCATGGCCCATTGGGCTTCCCCTTGAACTTTCCTTGAGTCACGGCTAAGGCTTCTCCGGGAACAGCTGGCTCGGCTTTACGCTTCTGCTTCCGACTGGAGTTCCCTCCCCCGGTTTCGTGGGCGACTGTTTTGTGCTTGCCACTCCGGAGCCGATCCTCCTCTTCACCATTAGCATACTTGCTGGCAATTTCTATCATTCGACTGAGAGACATATCTCCGGTCCGACCGAACTTTAGATTCAATTCTCGATACTTGACGCCTTCCTTGAAGGCACAAACTGCTTGGTGATCAGACACATTCTCCACCGTGTGGTGCAACGTGATCCATCTCTGGATATAATCTCTCAAAGTTTCATTCGACTTCTGCACACAGGACTGTAGCTCTGTTAGCCCTGCTGGCCGTTTGCATGTACCTTCGAATGTTCTGACAAACACTCGGGCAAGCTCTTCCCAGCTATAAATACTGCCAGGTGCTAACTGATTCAACCACGCTCTGGCCGAGCCCTCTAACATCAGAGGAAGGTGCTTCATGGCCACTTCATCATTGCCACCACCAATCTGCACAGCCACTCGGTAGTCCTCAAGCCAAGTGTCAGGCTTGGACTCACCAGTGAACTTGCTGACTCCAGTCGCCAACCTGAAGTTGGGAGGAATCACTGCTGTTCTGTTGGCTCTGCTGAAACACTCGGGACCTGAAACATGCACCCTGCTGCCGGTCGGGTAATCTCTATTGTGGCCATCTCTGTGTGCTCTGTTCCTGTCAACCAGACCTTGAACGAGAAAGGTTCTCGCGTCAAAGCCCGGCTCCCAGGGGTCGACTGGAATCCTTCGCCCACCACTGTGAGGGCGCCTGTCATCGTGTTGCCGAGGCGCGTATGACCCACTCCTTGGGGGAGGCGTGGGTACTCGACGACGATCATACTGCTCACGGTTTCTGTACTGATCCTGTCGATCTCCACGTCCCTCACGCCTTGGAGGTGATCTTGGGCTGTGAGCCGACTGAACTGTGTCTGCCATTACAGATCTACTATGAATCCTATTCCGAGACTGTGACACTGCTGTGTTCTGCTCCCCCGCCGCCCAGAGCAAAGCCCGGATCTGCATCAAACCCCTACCAGCCTCTGACTAGGAAGGCTGAATCGACTCTGCTATTCGAGCAGCAGCTGTGAGATTCTGGATCGGAGTTCGATATACCTGGGTTGGAGGCGGAAAAAGTTGTCGTCGACTGGATTCAGGAACTCGCTGCCGAGCACGCTCATCGAGTGTGTGCTGGAGATTCTCCAGTCGAGTGCGCTCAGCCAAGTTGGCCAGGCGCACCTCCTCCAAGGCCCGGGCCTCGGGGGTTTATCCAACGATAGGAGTGTGAAGTGCATCCATGTTACGGCAGCGAAGCTCTTCCCTCTGCTGCGAAGAGAGGGGCTCGGGGCGGTACTCCTTGTGGACACGCGACGGATCACCTCCGTCATCACCACCGTCGTCGCGGGGGAAGCCAGGAGACTGCGCGGTCCGTTGACCATCAGGACTTCCACCGCGGGGTCACTGCTGTCGCACTCGGATGCGGTCTCAACGGAGCCAGTCGAACAGGTCGTAGAGAGTTTCGTCGGGCTCGATTGCCACGACTTGGGGGGTGGCCGACTAGCGAGCCACCGCGTGCCTCACCCACCGCTGGAGCCTTGATCGACTGGAACACTTGTGCCGGCGGGCAGCAGGGAGTGAAGACGCCACCGGAGCCGACCGATACTGGGTCGATGGCTGCCGCAGGAGGACGCCATGGACGCATGCGCGAAAGTGCGTTGCCCCGCGGACGGGGAGCGCCTCGACGCCGAGTGGAGCTTCTTGGAGCCAAGCGGAGTCGTCGGCGACGAAGACGAGCGCGCCGAGACGGATCTCGCAGCCCTCGGCCAATCCTCCGCCTAAAACCATGCTGATGGGGATCAGAAAAATTGCAACTTCTCCAACAAGTCGCTAAGACACCAGCCCCAAGGTGGGCGCCAACTGTCGTGGTTCTAAGTCTGACAGTAGAATGGGGGGTAGGGATGTAGAGGCAAGATCCTAGCTATGGAGAAGTTGTACGCACGAGTTTTACGAGTTCAGGCCCCTCTCGGAGGAAGTAACAACCCTACGTCTCGGAGCCCAGAGGCGGTCGACTGGATTATATGCGTGTGTGTTACAGGGGGTGTGAACCCTTGTGCATGTGGAGTGGGGTGGCTTATATAGAGTGTGCCAGAACCTCGGCCAGCCCACGTTACAAGGGATTTAAGGTACATCAAGAGGGGGGCGTTACTAGTAACGTCCGTAATAAGTGTTATAAATGGCTATTAAGTCTAGGATTTAATGCTCGACCGTTGCTGTGTAGAGTGACTTTAGGTCTTCTGTCCGTCGAGTGTTTCTTGTTACGGTCGAGTGATCTTGATTCCTCCGAGTGGAAATGTTTCTGGTCGAGTGGGTGATGGTACCCCTCGAATGCTTCTGGCTTTAGAGTGATGTCCTTGGGGAGGGTATTTAGGTCAGGCCTGTGACCCTACCCTAGGTACATGTCCTCGTCAGCGCCCCCCTTTCCTTCCTCTGTCTCTCCCCCTTCCTTCTCTCCTAGTCCAACTAGGGAAGGGGGGGATCCTACTCCCGGTGGGAGTAGGACTCCTCCAGGGCGCGCCATAGAGGGCCGGCCCTCCCCCCTCCTCCACTCCTTTATATACGGGGGAGGGAGCACCGCATAGACACACAAGTTGATCAGTTGATCTTTTAGCCGTGTGCGGTGCCCCCCTCCACCATAATCCACCTCGGTCATATCGTAGCGGTGCTTAGGTGAAGCCCTGCGTCGGTAGCATCATCATCAGTGTCATCACGCCGTTGTGCTGACGGAACTCTTCCTCAAAGCTCTACTGGATCGTGAGTTCATGGGACGTCACCGAGCTGAACGTGTGCAGATCGCGGAGGTGCCGTACGTTCGGTACTAGGATCGGTCGATCATGAAGATGTACGACTACATCAACTGCGTTGTCATAACGCTTCCGCTTACAGTCTACGAGGGTACGTGGACGACACTCTCCCCTCTCGTTGCTATGCATCACCATGATCTTGCGTGTGCGTTGGATATTTTTTGAAATTACTACGTTCCCCAACAGTGACATCCGAGCCAGGTTTATGCGTAAATGTTATATGCACGAGCAGAACACAAGTGAGTTGTGGGCGATACAAGTCATACTGCTTACCAGCATGCCAATCTTTGATTCGGCGGTATTGTTGGATGAAGCGGCCCGGACCGACATTACGTGTATGCTTACGCGAGACTGGTTCTACCGACGTGCTTCACACATAGGTGGCTGGCGGGTGTCAGTTTCTCCAACTTTAGTTGAATCGAGTGTGGCTACGCTCGGTCCTTGTGAAGGTTAAAACAACACATACTTGACGAAATATCGTTGTGGTTTTGATGCATAGGTAAGAACGGTTCTCGCTCAGCCCGTAGCAGCCACGTAAAACTTGCAACAACAAAGTAGAGGACGTCTAACTTGTTTTTGCAGGGCATGTTGTGATGTGATATGGTCAAGACATGATGCTAAATTTTATTGTATGAGATGATCATGTTTTGTAACCGAGTTATCGGCAACTGGAAGGAGCCATATGGTTGTCGCTTTATTGTATGAAATGCAATTGCCATGTAATTGGTTTACTTTATCACTAAGCGGTAGCGATAGTCGTAGAAGCAATAGTTGGCGAGACGACAAAGATGCTACGATGGAGATCAAGGTGTCGCGCCGGTGGCGATGGTGATCATGACGGTGCTTTGGAGATGGAGATCAAAGGCACAAGATGATGATGGCCATATCATCTCACTTATATTAATTGCATGTGATGTTTATCTTTTATGCATCTTATTTTGCTCAGATCGACGGTAGCATTATAAGATGATCTCTCACTAAATTTCAAGGTATAAGTGTTGTCCCTGAGTATGCACTGTTGCGAAAGTTCGTCATGCCGAGACACCACGTGATGATCGGGTGTGATAAGCTCTACGTTCACATACAACGGGTGCAAGCCAGTTTTGCACACGCAGAATACTCGGGTTAAACTTGACGATCCTAGCATATGTAGATATGGCCTCGGAACACTGAGACCGAAAGGTCGAGCGTGAATCATATAGTAGATATGATCAACATAGTGATGTTCACCATTGAAAACTACTCCATCTCACGTGATGATCGGACATGGTTTAGTTGATATGGATCACGTGATCACTTAGATGATTAGAGGGATGTCTATCTAAGTGGGAGTCCTTAAGTAATTTGATTAATTGAACTTTAATTTATCATTAACTTAGTACCTGATAGTATTTTGCATGTCTATGTTGTTGTAGATAGATGGCCCGTGCTGTTGTTCCGTCGAATTTTAATGCGTTCCTTGGGAAAGCAAAGTTGAAAGATGATGGTAGCAGTTACACGGACTGGGTCCGTAACTTGAGGATTATCCTCATTGCTGCACAGAAGAATTACGTCCTGGAAGCACCGCTAGGTGCCAAACCCGCTGCAGGAGCAACGCCAGATGTTATGAACGTCTGGCAGAGCAAAGATGATGACTACTCGATAGTTCAGTGTGCCATGCTTTACGGCTTAGAACCGGGACTTCAGCGACATTTTGAACGTCATGGAGCATATGAGATGTTCCAGGAGTTGAAGTTAATATTTCAAGCAAATGCCCGGACTGAGAGATATGAAGTCTCCAATAAGTTCTACAGTTGCAAGATGGAGGAGAATAGTTCTGTTAGTGGGCATATACTCAAAATGTCTGGGTATAACAATCACTTGATTCAACTGGGAGTTAATCTTCCGGATGATAGTGTCATTGACAGAATTCTTCAATCACTGCCACCAAGCTACAAGAGCTTCATGATGAACTATAATATGCAAGGGATGGATAAGACAATTCCCGATCTCTTCGCGATGCTAAAGGCTGCGGAGGTAGAAATCAAGAAGGGGCATCGAGTGTTGATGGTCAACAAGACCACCAGTTTCAAGAAAAAGGGTAAAGGGAAGAAGGGGAACTTCAAGAAGAACGGCAAAAAAGTTGCTGCTCAAGTGAAGAAGCCCAAGTCTGGACCTAAGCCTGATAGTGAGTGCTTCTACTGCAAAGGGACTGGTCACTGGAAGCGGAAATGCCCCAAGTATTTGGCGGATAAGAAGGATGGCAAGGTGAACAAAGGTGTCTGTGATATACATGTTATTGATGTGTACCTTACTAATGCTCGTAGTAGCACCTGGGTATTTGATACTGGTTCTGTTGCTAATATTTGCAACTCGAAACAGGGACTACGGATTAAGCGAAGATTGGCTAAGGACGACGTGACGATGCGTGTGGGAAATGGTTCCAAAGTCGATGTGATCGCGGTCGGCATGCTACCTCTACATCTACCCTCGGGATTAGTTTTAGACCTGAATAATTGTTATTTGGTGCCAGCGTTGAGCATGAACATTATATCTGGATCTTGTTTGATGCGAGACGGTTATTCATTTAAATCGGAGAATAATGGTTGTTCTATTTATATGAGTAATATATTTTATCGTCATGCACCCTTAAAGAATGGTCTATTTTTGATGAATCTCGATAGTAGTGATACACATGTTCATAATATTGAAGCCAAAAGATGCAGAGTTGATAATGATATTGCAACTTATTTGTGGCACTGTCGTTTGGGTCATATTGGTGTAAAGCGCATGAAGAAACTCCATTCCGATGGACTTTTGGAATCACTTCATTATGAATCACCTAGTACTTGCGAACCATGCCTCATGGGCAAGATGACTAAAATGCCGTTCTCCAGAACAATGGAGCGAGCAACAGATTTGTTGGAAATCATACATACTGATGTATGTGGTCCGATGAATGTTGAGGCTCGCAGCGGGTAACGTTATTTTCTCACCTTCACATATGATTTGAGCAGATATGGGTATATCTACTTGATGAAACATAAGTTTGAAACATTTGAAAAGTTCAAAGAATTTCAGAGTAAAGTGGAAAATCATAGTAACAAGAAAATAAAGTTTCTACGATCTGATCGTGGTGGAGAATATTTGAGTTACAAGTTTGGTCTTCATTTGAAACATTGCGGAATAGTTTCGCAACTCACGCCACCCGGAACACCACAGAGTAATAGTGTGTCCGAACATCGTAATCATACTTTACTAGATATGGTGTGATCTATGATGTCTCTTACTGATTTACCACTATCGTTTTGGGGTTATGCTTTAGAGACGGCTGCATTCACATTAAATAGGGCACCATCTAAATCCGTTGAGACAACGCCTTATGAACTGTGGTTTAGCAAGAAACCAAAGTTGTCGTTTCTTAAAGTTTGGGGCTGTGATGCTTATGTGAAAAAGCTTCAACCTGATAAGCTCGAACCCAAATCGGAGAAATGTGTCTTCATAGGATACCCAAAGGAGACTGTTGGGTACACCTTCTATCACAGATCCGAAGGCAAGACATTCGTTGCTAAGAATGGATCCTTTCTAGAGAAGGATTTTCTCTCGAAAGAAGTGAGTGGGAGGAAAGTAGAACTTGATGAGGTAACTGTACCTGCTCCCTTATTGGAAAGTAGTTCATCACAGACATCTGTTCCTGTGACTCCTACACCAATTTGTGAGGAAGCTAATGATGATGATCATGTAACTTCAGATCAAGTTACTACCGAACCTCGTAGGTCAACGAGAGTAAGATCTGCACCAGAGTGGTACGGTAATCCTGTTCTGGAGGTCATGTTACTCGACCATGACGAACTTACGAACTATGAGGAAGCGATGATGAGCGCAGATTCCGCGAAATGGCTTGAGGCCATGAGATCTGAGATGGGATCCATGTATGAGAACAAAGTGTGGACTTTGGTTGACTTGCCCGATGATCGGCAGGCCATCGAGAATAAATGGATCTTCAAGTAGAAGACTGACGCTGACGGTAATGTTACTGTCTACAAAGCTCGACTTATTGCAATAGGTTTTCGACAAGTTCAAGGAGTTTACTATGATGAGACCTTCTCACCCGTAGCGATGCTTAAGTCCGTCCGAATCATGTTAGCAATTGGCGCATTTTATGATTATGAAATTTGGCAAATGGATGTAAAGACTGCATTCCTGAATGGATTTCTGGAAGAAGAGTTGTATATGATGCAACCTGAAGGTTTTATCGATCCAAAGGGTGCTAAAAAAGTGTGCAAGCTCCAGCGATCCATCTATGGACTGGTGCAAGCATCTCGGAGTTGGAATAAACGTTTTGATAGTGTGATCAAAGCATATGGTTTTATACAGACTTTTGGAGAGGCCTGTATTTAGAAGAAAGTGAGTGGGAGCTCTGTAGCATTTATAATATTATATGTGGATGACATATTGTTGATTGGAAATGATATAGAATTTCTGGATAGCATAAAAGGATACTTGAATAAGAGTTTTTCAATGAAAGACCTCGGTGAAGCTGCTTATATATTGGGCATCAAGATCTATAGAGATAGATCAAGACGCTTAATTGGACTTTCACAAAGCACATACCTTGATAAAGTTTTGAAGAGGTTCAAAATGGATCAAGCAAAGAAAGGGTTCTTGCGTGTGTTACAAGGTATGAAGTTGAGTCAGACTCAATGCCCGACCACTGCAGAAGATAGAGAGAAAATGAAAGGTGTTCCCTATGCTTCAGCCATAGGCTCTATCATGTATGCAATGCTGTGTACCAGACCTGATGTGTGCCTTGCTATTAGTTTAGCAGGGAGGTACCAAAGTAATCCAGGAGTGGATCACTGGACAGCGGTCAAGAACATCCTGAAATACCTGAAAAGGACTAAGGATATGTTTCTCGTTTATGGAGGTGACAAAGATCTCATCGTAAATGGTTACTTCGATGCAAGGTTTGACACCGATCCGGATGACTCTAAGTCACAAACCGGATCCGTATTTATATTGAACGGTGGAGCTGTCAGTTGGTGCAGTTCTAAGCAAAGCGTCGCGGCGGGATCTACAGTGAAGCGGAGCACATAGCTGCTTCGGAAGCAGCAAATGAAGGAGTCTGGATGAAGGAGTTATATCTGATCTAGGTGTCATACCTAGTGCATCGGATCCAATGAAAATATTTTGTGACAATACTGGTGCAATTGCCTTGGCAAAGGAATCCAAATTTCACAAGAGAACCAAGCACATCAAGAGACGATTCAATTCCATCCGCGATCAAGTCAAGGAGGGAGACATAGAGATTTGCAAGATACATATGGATCTGAATGTTGCAGACCCATTGACTAAGCCTCTCTCACGAGCAAAAGATGATCAGCACCAAGACTCCATGGGTGTTAGAATCATTACTGTGTAATCTAGATTATTGACTCTAGTGCAAGTGGGAGACTGAAGGAAATATGCCCTAGAGGCAATAATAAAGTTGTTATTTATATTTCCTTATATCATGATAAATGTTTATTATTCATGCTAGAATTGTATTAACTGGAAACTTAGTACATGTTGAATACATGGACAACCAAAGTGTCACTAGTATGCCTCTACTTGACAAGCTCGTTGAATCAAAGATGGTTAAGTTTCCTAGCCATAGACATGAGTTGTCATTTGATTAATGGGATCACATCATTAGAGAATGATGTGATTGACTTGACCCATTCCGTTAGCTTAGCATTTGATCGTTTAGTATATTGGTATTGCTTTCTTCATGACTTATACATGTTCCTATGACTATGAGATTATGCAACTCCCGAATATCGGAGGAACACTTTGTGTGCTACCAAATGTCACAACGTAACTGGGTGATTATAAAGGTGCTCTACAGGTGTCTCCGATGGTACTTGTTGAGTTGGCATAGATCAAGATTACGATTTGTCACTCCGATTGTCGGAGAGGTATCTCTGGGCCCTCTCGGTAACGCACATCACTATAAGCCTTGCAAGCAATGTAACTAATGAGTTAGTTGCGGGATGATGAATTACGGAACGAGTAAAGAGACTTGACGGTAACGAGATTGAACTAGGTATTGAGATGCCGACGATCGAATCTCGGGCAAGTAACATACCGATGACAAAGGGAACAACGTATGTTGTTATGCGGTTTGACCGATAAAGATCTTCGTAGAATATGTAGGAACCAATATGAGCATCTAGGTTCCGCTATTGGTTATTGACCGGAGATGACTCTCGGTCATGTCTACATAGTTCTCGAACCCGTAGGGTCCGCACGCTTAACGTTCGGTGATGATCGGTATTATGAGTTTATGTGTTTTGATGTACCGAAGGTAGTTCGGAGTCCCGGATATGATCACGGACATGACGAGGAGTCCCGAAATGGTCGAGACATAAAGATTGATATATTGGAAGCCTATATTTGGACATCGGAATAGTTCCTAGTGAAATCGGGATTTTACCGGAGTACTGGGAGGTTACGGGAACCCCCCGGTAATTGTATGGGCCTTATTGGGCCATAGTGGAGAGAGAGTGAGAGAGAGGAGACCAGGGCAGACCGCGCGCCCCTCTCCCTCTGGTCTGAATTGGACTAGGAGGGGGCGGCGCCCCCCTTTCCTTCCTCCCTCTCTCCCCCTTCCTTCTCTCCTAGTCCAACTAGGGAGGGGGGGGGGAATCCTACTCCCGGTGGGAGTAGGACTCCTCCAGGGCGCGCCATAGAGGGACGGCCCTCCCTCCTCCTCCACTCCTTTATATACAGGGGAGGGGGGCACCCCATAGACACACAAGTTGATCAGTTGATCTTTTAGCCGTGTGCGGTGCCCCGCTCCACCATAATCCACCTTGGTCATATCGTAGCGGTGCTTAGGCGAAGCCCTGCGTCGGTAGCATCATCTTCACCATCATCACGCCGTCATGCTGACGGAACTCTCCCTCGAAGCTCTACTGGATCGTGAGTTCGTGGGACGTCACTGAGCTGAACGTGTGCAGATCGTGGAGGTGTCGTACGTTCGGTACTAGGATCGGTCGATCGTGAAGACGCACGACTACATCAACCACGTTGTCATAACGCTTCCGCTTACGGTCTACGAGGGTACGTGGACGACACTCTCCCCTCTCGTTGCTATGCATCACCATGATCTTGCGTGTGCGTAGGAATTTTTTTGAAATTACTATGTTCCCCAGCACTCCCTCCCTCGCGGCGCAGCCCGCCATGGTTCGAGAGACGGGGGACGGTGCGCCCCGTCCCAAGCGTCGTGCCGGGGCTCGGGACCCGCCGCCTCCCCCGGAGGTGCGCCGCTCCTCGCCGGAGGGATCCCGACGGGAGGTCGAGCTGGGGGAGGACCTCCCCCGCTCCAAGGGGCAGCCCACGGTCGGCGGTGGCGATTAGCGTTCCGAGCGTGGCCGAGAGCGGTCTCCTGTGGAGTGGTGTGGTCGTGGGCGGGACCGTGACCGCCGTGCCTGCCCCCATCGCTCGCGCTCTCTGCCTAGGTCTGATCGTGCACCGGCTTCCCCTCCGCGGCGCTATGACCCGCCACGCTGCCAAGCCCAATTCCCCCCGATCGGTCCTAATAACAGCAACAACCGCAACGGTTGGGGGGCGTTCTTGAAGAAGAAGAAGCGAGGTAACCAACCTCAGCCGGGCGGCCCGGCCTCCTCGGTCACTAACCCGACGGTGGTGGCGGCACCTCCCTCGACCGCGACCACGGCCACCTGCTTCAACTGTGGGGTGGCCGAGCAGTGTCAGGTTGATTGCCCCAAGCCGTCGGCCTGCTACCTCTGCAAGAAGACGGATCATCCCGCCGCCCTCTGCCCAGACCACCAGCCTCCTGTTCTACCCGGATTGGGATTGGGAGGTGACCCCGATCTCGGACCGGGAGTTCACCACGGTCTTCCCGGACCCGATCAGTTTCCGCTACGGCACCCACAGCGCTAGGCTCACGCTCGCCCTCAACCAGCTCTCAGTCCGCATCTCGGTTCCTTCTGTGGACCCGCTTGCAGTGGCCACCCTGTCTATTGTGTGGGTGCAGATCCGTGGGCTTCCTCGACCTGCTCGGGATGAGAGTGTCCTCCGTGGCTTGTCCCGTTTGTTGGGCAAGTTTGTGGCTGTCGACAGTGCCTCTCTGCCCAAGGGCCCTGCTGTTCGAGTTCAGATCAAGTCCCCCGACTCCTCCAAGCTCAAGACGATGCTCCGGATGTTCTTCAACGACGTTGGGTACAACCTGCACATCTCGGCTGAGGGTGGGACTCCCATTGATCTCCTCAGCCCGGATGATGGGGGTGACACTGACCCGGAGTCCGGGCCTGGCGGTGGGGCTGATGCTAAGGGCTCCCCGTGTCGCCCCCACAGTCGCTCACCCCACTCGGAGGCTTCCGACGATGACTCAACCGACCCTAGGGACGACCCCCCCCAGCCAGCTCCTCCCACCCGTCGTCTACTTACTGCTCGGGGCTGGGCTCTCACGACGCCTTCCCCGGGGACGAGTCCGAGGACATCGCGGCTATTGCAGCCATGCTCGACGAAGCTGCCACCCTCCCGCCTGGCGCCACCCTCCCCCTCCCTTCCTCCCTACACCTCTATCCTTGTCTGATGAGGAGGGGAGTGGGGACAGCGGGGGGCATGGAGGTTCGTCCCCCATCCTCCCAGCGGCTTGTTTCTCCGGTGCCCTCTCGGGAGGTTCCCTCGGTGCCGGTTCTCCTGGAGGCTGATCTCGCTGCCACCGCCTCTCCCACGTCGTCCAGGCCGCCCAAGTCCCGGGTCCGCCACCGCTCGGCCTCTACCCCGGTCTCGTCGGCCCGGAAGAGCGCCCGACTCGGAGCGGCTCCGCGGCTGGCGGGGGCCTCGCCGACCGCGGTGGAGAAGGCGTCCCGACGCGCCGCCATCCACAACCTCGACACAGGTCCATCCGACTCCCAGGCTCCTTGCCTTGACTCTGATGATGTTTTCATCAACTCCTTTTCCACTCTTTCTAGTGTTCCACTTGGCCATCTGGGCCAGGTCGCAACCGATTCGGCTATAGTCTTCCGTGGCGAGAAGGGCCCGGTCTTAGAGCAGCTTGCGTCCCTCCAGGCCAAGGAGATCCTGGTGGGCCACCTCGCGGCCACTAGGGCTCGCGAGGCAGCAGCAGTTGCTGAGGCTCCTACTCCTACGCCCCGCCGGGCTAGGGGTCGTGGCCTCCCCGTGGATGACCCCGGTGAGATCCGTGGTCGGACACGCTCGCGTACTGCCCAGTTGCGTCTGGCCCTTAGTGTCGCTTCTACCGTTGGGTCCAGGGAGGACCCGTTAGGCGAGTGATCATGCGCGCTCTATTCTAGAACCTACGGGGCTTCGGTCACGATGGCCGCTATAGGCAGCTCATTGAGTACATGCGTGATGAGTTCGTTGATGTGGTAGCAATCCAGGGAACAATGCGCACTGAGTTCTCTCTTGTTGAACTTGAGCGTCTCAGTAGACACCTGTTCGCTTGGCACTGGTTGCCATCTAGTGGAGTGACAGGTCACTCCGGTGGCATCCTTCTAGGTGTGAAGGATGCCACCTTTGAGGTGGGATCCATGGATCATGGATCCCATTTCGTCAGTATGGAGGTCTGGGAACGTGATATGAATTTCAAGTGGGAGATCATAGTGGTCTACGGCCCGGCTGACCATAGTCGCTCGACCTCTTTCTTGGCCGAGCTTCACGCCAAGATCACTTCCGCGACTCTGCCGGCAGTGGTTGGAGGTGATTTCAACCTCCTCCGCTCTGTGGAGGAAAAGAGCAACGCGCGTGTCGACCTTGCTGAGATTCGACAATTCAACGACTGGGTTGCTGACCTAGGGCTTCTTGAGTTGGACAGGGTCAGGGCAAGATTTACCTGGACTAACCAACAGGTTACCCCGACCCTTAATGTGCTGGACCGTGTGTTTGTATCCCCTGACTGGGAGCTTCGGTTCCCTTTGGCGTCTCTCCAGGCTATTACCCGCATTGGGTCTGACCATGTTCCGCTTCTCTTATCATCTCGAGATGAGCGACCCCGTCCCCCCCCCCTCGATTTCATTTCTAGGCTTTCTGGCTCCGGCAGCCAGGCTTTATGACCGCCGTCCAGGCGCACTGGGTCTCGGCATTAGCCGAGCCCCATAGGCAGATGTCGATCCTGGACGAATGGCATCAACTTTCCAAGCGATCCAGGCAGTTCATGAAAGCATGGGGTGCTAACATTGGTAGGGACCTCCGGATCCAGAAGGCTTCCCTCCTCGAGGAAATTCAGGCCCTGGACCTCCGCGCAGATATCTCTGGGATCTCTGCGGAGGAGTGGGCGCATATATATGAGCTGGAAGACTATCTCATGGAGATCTATTCCAAGGAGGAGGAATTTTGGTGACAGCGAGGCTCTATAAATTAGGTGCTATTTGGTGATGCCAACACAACCTACTTTCAGGCCATTGCGAATGGCCGTAGGCGCCGATGCTCCATTCCCCTCTTATGGGAAGGAGGTCAACTGTTTCAAGATCCTCAGGCTATCCGCATGTTGGTCGACGACTTCTACAAGTCGTT
>NC_057805.1:455204897-455247969 GCF_018294505.1 Triticum aestivum | reverse complement strand
GCCCTGGGGGGGGGGGGAGGGGGGGGCATCGCCCTTGCCGACCGTATTTGGTTGCCTGACCAGCAAATCTCCCCGACCGAAAATGTGGCCCTGCTCGCCCCGTTTGATGCCGCGGAGGTGGAGGCTTTTGTCAAAGCCATGAACCCGGCTGCGGCCCTAGGCCCCGATGGTTTGCCGGTGCGTTTCTTCCAGGCTTTCTGGCCGATGGTCTAGGAGATCATCCTGGACCTATTCCGCGAGTTCTCTAGGGGGACACTAGACATGTCCCGGCTTAACTACGGGATCATTTCCTTGATCCCCAAGGTACCGGGAGCTGCGAACATTAGGCAATTCTGCCCTATCACAGTCCTGAACGTGATATTCCGGATTTTGGCGAAGGGGTACGCCACTAGGGCGTCCCTAATCGCCCCCCGGATCCATCATCCGAACCAGTCGGCCTTTATGAATGGCAGGTATATTCTGGATGGGATCCTCATCCTGCACGAGGTCATCCATGAGGTCGGGAGCAAACACCTTCGCACGGTGTTCCTCAAGATTGACTTCCATAAAGCATACGACACCGTTCATTGGTCCTTCCTTCAGGAGGTGTTGCTCAAGCATGGATTTGACTCCCACTGGGTTGCCCGGGTGATGCAGTTAGTAACGAGCGGTCGTATTGCGGTGAACATTAATGGGGAGATCGGGCCCTACTTCACGACTGGCCAAGGAGTATGGCAGGGTGACCCGATCTCCCCTTTTATGTTCAACCTTGTGGTCGATGCTCTGGCTTCGATCCTAGACTTGGCCAAGCGAGCCGGCCACATCAGGCAGATTTGCCCCCATCTTGTCCCCAATGGAGGTTTGACCCATCTCCAATATGCTAATGACACCATTACGATGATGGAAGGCTCGGACGAGGACATCCAGAACCTCAAGTTCCCCCTCCTCTGCTTTCAGGAGATGTCAGGCCTCACGATTAACTTCGCGAAAAGCAAGGTGATGGTCCTTGGATATTCCTTGGAGGAAGCTCAGCGAATTGCCAATTGCTTGAATTGCCGCTTGGGGTCCTTCCCGACGACTTACCTAGGCATGCCAATTAGTGACACGCGTCTACTGGAGAAAGACGTCCGCCCAATAATCGCCAAACTCCAACCTCGGATGGAGCCTTGGCAGGGGAGATGGCTGTACAAAGCCGCGCGAGTGATTTTGATGAACTGCTCCCTTATTAGCCTATTGATGTATGTCATGGGATTCTATAGTCTACATGAATCCCTACATCACGAGGTCACCAAACTCCTCTCCAGATTCTTCTGGGCTGGAGAGAACAATAAATAGAAGTACTACATGGTGAACTGGTCTGAGATCTGCAAGCCTAAAGACCAGGGAGGCCTTGGGGTCATTTCGTCCAAGCAGATGAATATTGCCCTTCTCTCTAAATGCCTTTGGCAGATTCACACCGATGAGGGCGGCCTCTGGCTTGAGATTATCTGGGCAAAGTACCTCCGCGGGCAACCGCTAGTCTTTGCCCCTAGATCTGGAGGGTCCCAATTCTGGCAATCGGTCATCCGTCTGATGTCGGTATTGCGCATTGGGACCTCCATTAAGGTGGGTACTGGTTCCGACACCCTCTTTTGGCTGGATAGGTGGGCCGGGACCCGTCCCTTCGCTGAGCGCTTTTATGCGCTATTCTCGATCTGTGTCCGTCCTCAACTATCGGTAGCGATGGCTTTAGCTGACCTGGGCGCTATTGCCTTCCGCTGTACCTTCGGGGTGGTGGAGCTCGAGCAATGGGATGAATTGCTTGAGTGTATTGCCCTTCACTCTCCCTCCCTGGAGCCCGACTCGTTGTCTTGGCATCTCGAGCCAAGTGGCCGATTCTCAACTAGATCTCTTTACCAGGCGATTGTTCCTACCCCTGGCCCGGTGGAGCTATCGGTTCTTTGGGAGATCAAACTACCCTTAAAGATCCGCATATTTATCTGGAAATGGGTCCGGGGCCGCCTCCCTTCGGGCACAGAGGTCCGTAAACGCAATGGCCCTGGGGATGGCCTTTGCCCCATTTGTTTGGTACCGGAAGATTGTAACCATATCTTCTTCTGGTGCCCTGTAGCGCAGTTCCTCTGGAGCTGCTTCCGGGAGGTGGTCGGCGGCAATTGGTGCTACGACAACCTCCCAGACTTGTTTGGGGAGGTTTTTAGACTCCCCGACGCTAGCCGCCCTCCCACTTGGGTAGCTCTGGGTACCCTGGCATGGACCCTTTGGTGTACCCGTAATAAATTAGTCATTGAACGTGTGATTCCTCGCCGTGTGACTGATGTAATCTATAAAATGTGTGGCTTCTTACAGCTTTGGAGACCGCTTAGCAAGCGGCGCGACCGAGATGTCATCGACAACATCATTGCGGTTCTTCGTTCTTCGGCTTCGGCGTTTGCCCCTCCACCGCCACCACCGCCACCGCCTCCCGAGCCAGATTAGCTTTTGTAGCTTTGTTTGGGGCTTGTCTCGCTGTGCCCCCAGCATGACTTTATGACTTGTTTGTACTCTGTACTACTATGTTGGATGGTTGGTTTGTTGCTTTATAATATAAAGCGGGGGGAAACCTTTTTTCTTAAATCAAGGAAGATAGTTTCCAACTTGGTATCAGATATCCAGGTCCATGGCCACGGACGACTCCTCCCCCTCCTCCGCTGTCCTCAGCTCCAGCACATCGCCGCCCTCCCTCTCCTCCACGGCGCCTGCCGCCCCCACCGCCTCGGCCTCCTCCATGGCGACCTTGCCGCCTTTCATCTTCGGGACTAGCCCCTCCCTCTTCCAAGGCACCACCGACTCCTCTGGATCTCAATTCGCCCCCATCTTCACCTCGGCTCCGCCGGCGCCGCCGTCGCCTGCACCAAGCAACCCCATCTTCTTAGATCACATCACCAACCACATCAAATTTCTCCTCAACCCTGCTGACCACAACTATCACAAGTGGAAGTCATTCTTCCTCATGGTCCTGGTTCGATACGGCGTTATTTTCCTCATCGAGCACCCGCTTCCCTCCAACGCTGATGCCTTCTACCACGAGCTCAGTGCCCATGTCACTCTTTGGATCTACGCCACTCTTACGGATCCCATGGTCGACCACGTCGTCAGCGCCACCACCACCTACGCTCTCTGGAAGAAGATCTGTGACTTGTTCCTCGCCAATCGAGTTGCCCGGTACATGATCCTCAATCGGCAGTATCGTAATCTCAAGAAGGGTGACCTTCCTGTGTGGCTGAGTATGCTCGCCGCATGAAGCTCCTCCTCGACGGCCTAGCGGACATCGACCACGCTGTTACGGAGACCGACCTCACCACTCAGTTTCTCCATGGCGCCTTGACACCATCCGCGTTGTCCTCGGTGACCAGGGCCTCCCGTTCGACACCTTCCTCTCACGGGTGGTTCTGGCCAAGGAGTCTCAGGCGCAAGCACCGCCGAAGAGAGTGCTCCGGCCTTCGCTTTCCCGGTGGTAACCGTGGCTCCACAAGCGGCTTTGGCTCCATCTCGCGCGGCTTCGGTGATCGCGGCCAAAGCAGTTCCTCCTCCGATAGCCCGCCCTCCGATCACGCCCAGGCTCCTCACCCACCACAGCCGCCATCTGACCGTGGCCGCGGGCGCGGCCGTGCGCCACCTGGTGCCCTTGCTCTCGCCATTCACCAGGCACTTCGCCCCGTATGGCAAGGCCCTCCCACCGCCGCGCTCTGGTTGGGTACCTCCCAATGCCGCTGGTGTCCTCGGCCCCCGTACGGGCGCTCATGCTCAGGCCTACAACATGTACTCACCGACGCCCCCGATGTCGTACTACCCGCCCCAGCAACCCTCGTGGGAGCACCTCACCATGCTGAATGCCGCCTACAGCAACTTCGGCTTCCCCAACAACCCACCACTGAGTGTTATATGGACAGTGGCGCCTCCTCGCACGTCACCGGCAACCAAGGTACCTTGACCACGTCTAGTTCTTCCTTAAAGCATGTTCCTTCTACTATTCTTGTCGGCAATGGGCAACATCTTCCAGTCACGGCCACCGGATTCACCACTCTTCCTCCCCACGATTTTCGTCTCACTCACATTCTTATCTCTCCACATGTTGTTACTAGTCTTATCTCCATTCGCAAATTCACTACTAACAACTCTTGCTCTGTTGAATTTTTCCCCTATGGTTTTCTTGTGAAGGACCTACGCACTCGGAAAGTTCTCATGATCTCCGCTAGCACCAGCGATCTCTACCCCTTCATTGGCAACACTCCGGCTCGGGCGTCGGCCTTCCTCGCCGCTTCCCCAAACATATGGCACCATCGACTTGGGCATCCCGACGCTCAAAGCTTTTCTTCCAGCAGTCATGATTTTCTAGTAGATTGTAATAAAGCGCCTGTTGGATTTCGGGTTCCGGCAAAACCCTTGAGGTTCGAACACTGGGGTGCGCATGAAGATTTCCCCCTACCTAATCACGCCCTCAGCCTCACCGCAATCTCAAAGGCTAGCTCGACGAACTCACAACACAAGGGACACAAGATTTATACTAGTTCGGGCCACCGTTGTAGTGTAATACCCTACTCCAGTGTTGTGGTGGTGGATTGTCTCTCGGGCTAAGGATGAAAAGTACAAGGGAAGAACAGCCTCCTGAGGAGAGGTGTTCTTGTGCTTGGTGAATGTGTGTGGGTGAGGATTACTCAATCTTAGTTGCCTCCTACAGTGGTGGCTAGTCCTATTTATAGAGGCCCTGGTCCTCTTCCCAAATATTGAGCGGGAAGGGATGCCACAACGGCCAATTTGAAAGGGGACAGATAGTACAAGCTATCCTGACTAAAGGTGGTCTTCACCTGCCAAAGGCTCTGGTGGTGACGCCGTCTTGGGCTCCACGGTGACCTCCGTCTTGCCGTCCTGCTAGTCTTGGTCTCGTTGCACTGATATGGAAACCTTTGCCTGATGCCTCGGTACTCCTCGCCTGCGCTTGCCTCCCTAGCACCAAAGAGGAAACGAGGACACTGTGCGCGCTGGCGCCCGCCTGGTCTTGGCCATCATGGCTTCGTCATGGGAACCTCACGAGGTTCGCCTTCCCTTGATCTCTCCGCCCCTCGCGAGCCAGCCTGGTGAGGCCGCCCCTGAGGAGGTCTTGCGTCGTCAGCCTCGTGAGGCTTGGCCCCTCGCGAGGGTCTTGAGTGTTTGCTGGTGAAGATGGGTCGTACGGGGCCGCTAGTGGAGCCATGCCATGGGACGCAGGCAGGTAAGTCCGGGGACCCCTGTTCCCAGAATGCAGACAGTAGCCCCCGGGCCCAAGGCGCGCTCGGACTTGGCTTCGAGGCGAAGCCAAAGGGCAAGTGTGGAGCACCGCGGGTCCCAACAGCCTGTGGCCTTGGTCGACGCGTGGCGGTTGATTGGACGTGGGCGTCTCCGCTTCCCCACGCTACCTCGGCAACTGCCCGACTGGCAAAAGACTGTCGTGGGCAATGCTTACCTTCATTACTTTCCTTTCACCTTGCTCCAGATCCCCTTTCTCGCTCCTGCTTCCAAAACCTCCAGATCTGCTGCAATCCTTTCCCTCCGGTGACCAATGGCGCCCCGCAAGGTCAAGCCTGTTGTGCCGCCTGCTTCGTTCGAACCAGCCCTGGACGAACCCAACGTCTCGGAGAAGAATATCGCTGCCACGCGCCTGCTGACGGCGGGGGAGAGCAACGAAAAGGGGGAGACCGAGCTCCGGGCTGGCTCCGTCATGCCGGAAGCTTATGGGAGCACTTTCTACCCCTTCTTCATGAGCGCCGTCATCGCGGGCCTAGTTCCCCCCTTCTCCGACTTCTTCTATGCCATTCTCCGCCATTACAAGTTGCATGCCCTTCATCTCCATCCCAACTCCATTCTTCTCTTGTCGATCTTCGGCTTCTACTGCGAGGGGTATGTTGGGGTGATGCCGTCCGTGGCTCTGCTACGCTACTTCTTCTTCCTCCAAATCAACGACGGCCATACCTCAGGGTGTGCCAATTTTGTCACAGCCGGCAAGGCCAACAAAATCTCGAAGGCCGGGAAGAAGGCCGACGTCTTCAGGAGTAAGTGGGTCATGATGGATGCCAAGTGCGTCCATCCACGGTTGGTGCTGCCGACAGAGATGCCCCAGTCTGACGTGGGGTGGTCCCGCGCAAAGCTTACTAACGACCGAGCGACGTTGGTGCTGGAGAGGATGAACGCCGACCTAAAGCCGGGCAACGCGAAGGCGGCGAAGCTGACGGGGGCCATGCTCCTGAGGGAGTTCCTGATGCAGCGGGTGGCTCCGCTCCAGGCGCGCTCACGCCCCCTGTGGACGCTTGGGGGCGAAGAAGACAAGCTTCGCCTGAGTCCGGTGGCCTTGGCTGACGAGGAGCTGGCCGCGACTCTCCGCCTCTTGGTCGGGGACGACCAGGAGTATCCGCCGAGCGCCATCGTTCCCTTGTTCCTTCGCAAGGACGGGGCGCAGGTTGTGGCCGCCATGCCCACCTTCGACGGGCGCGGCCTGGTGCCGCCGGCTCCCCTTGTGGTCATGGAGGCGACGACGCCGGTGGACGTGTCTTCATGTCAGGACCCCGATTCTAAGTCACACCGATCTAGCCTGTAACACCTCATATCATTTTGCGGCCTCACGCACGGTATTCCCACGGGTGTCGCCTTACCATGGCCCAGGACCGTTTGTGCCTTTTGGCTCACGTGTATGATAGTGTCGCTAGCATCCATATGACAGAGAACCCGGGCCGACATGGCTAGTCGTGAATCCAAAGCAGCGCTAACTTATGGGGACAAGCATGCATGAATCAACATCGAGCATGTCAGTCAGCAGCATGTGAATCCAGGCTGTAGCACTGGGCTAACAGGACTCCGGGAACCCGGGCTGTAGCAGGCTAGGCAAGACTCCGGATGTCACCGCGTGACATTTCCCCGAAGGGACAGACACAGGAACGAAGTGAAACACATGCCAGCCAGTCTAAGTGTTCCGAAGCAGTAGTGCTGGGCTAGCAGGACTCTGGTAAACCGGGCTGTAGCGGACTACTAAGGCTCAGTGGAGACACCAGACTACATTTCCCCATAAGATAGGCTGCCAAGGATAAACAACTAGATTGTCGGATCCCACACATACCAAGCATTTCAATCATACACACAATATGCTCGACATGTGTAAATACAACATGGCATCACAACAAAACTCTACAACTCAAAGTACTTTATTTAAAGGCTCCGGAGAGCCATACATAACATGTTCATACAGGTAGGGGTCACATGACCTGACACTCAAGTCATACAAACATACAAGCACATGCGGAAGCAACTAGTCTGAGTACAGACACTAGAAAGAAAGAAGGCTTGACGAAGCCTGTCTATCTACATAGGCCCTTCACAAGCTCAGATCACCACCTAGGTGGCAAGTCACTCGTCAACGTCGAGATCTACATAGAACCCATCGGAGGGGGCGGTGTTGTCGTCTGAAAACAGTAATTAAAGCAACATGAGTACAAAGGTACTCAGCAAGTCTTACAACAGATCCTACTATACATGCACATTCTCAAGAAGGTAGTGTAGTTATTGCAGCAAGCCAGCTTTGACTCTTGGCTAAGCTATCCTACGAGACACCACTTGTAAAATAGTTTTCGCACACGAGTCCACTAATCACCATCACAATACTCCACCGTGGATCCTCCCTCGTCATCCTACGAGAGGGCCATCCGCGGTACTCACACTTATCTTGAGTCTTTTAGTAATAACCATTAACTTGTCTATGAACTGCATAAGCGACCAAGTAGTCCTTTACCGCGGACGCGACTATTCGAATAGTTTTATACCCTGCAGGGGTGTACTTCGTCACACATGTTTCCACCACTTAGCGTCTGCACACGACATGTGCTTGGCAGACTTCAAGCGAAAGCCGACGTGGGTGTAGACCACAACCTGACTAACCACACAAGTCTCTAGTCCAGGTTTATCGCCTATTCGGGTTCCATCCGCAAGGAAATCCGGCCGGGGTGTCCTCAACGGCCCCAAACGATGTGTGTAGGGTTCCCGAGACACCAAACGGGCGACTCGGTACACCGTGCCACGAGCCTACCGCATCACAGCCCACCCCTAAGGTCAGCGCTGCGCACGGCCTCCAACAACTACAAACACCAGAAACTACTTGCAACTCCTGGACAGAGGCCAAGAGGGGTCAGTAAGTCGAGCGGGGTCATATTTCAGGGCCCAATGTGTTGTAGTAGCTGAATCTTAAATCACGCATACATATCTCAGTTCTTAAGGACGGCCTCAATGAAACAACCCACCATGTACTCCTACATGGCCTCTCATCGATACCTTTACCAAATCATGTTCAACACTTCACTCTCTTTACCGATACAACCATTCACTCTAGTTCATCACCCCGATGAGCCAGACCTGACACGACTCTAAGCATAGCAAGCATAGCATGGTAGGAAACACAAACATGGCTCAATCAACTCCTACACATGCTAGTGGGTTTCATCTAGTTACTGTGGCAATGACAGGTCATGCAGAGGAAGTGGGTTCAACTACCGCAACACACAACAGTTTGAAACGCGTTGTCTTAATGCAGTAAACGAGAGCAGAAGCGAGAAGTTGGGTTTGTATCAAAATGATTAATAGGGTTGCTTGCCTGACCGAGTGGTAGTGGGATACTGCCCTTCAGTTGGATACTCGTGAATATCCTCGGAGGCAGAACCTACCACGAAGAACACATCGAAACACAATCATCACATGGCAATATGCAACAACATGATGCATGCAATGACATGGCAAAATGAGTGTGTTTTGGCTAATGCAACTTAGAATAGATTGGTTTGAGTTCATTTGAATCAAGGATTCAAATGCTAACCCAAATTAAGAGGTGATATTAGTGCATTAACTTGTTTCAACTAAACAGCAAGGTTAAAGTGTTCTGACATGCCTGAAACGAGTACAGATGGAAAGATTGGATTTTTCTGATCAAATTTCATATATAATTCTTTGCATTTGGAGTTACAGATTAATTTCTATGAATTTTTGAAGTTTGTAGCATTTTCTGGAATTTCCTGTATAAGAATAAATCCAATAAATGACTTATTGCGTCAGCAGTGCGTCAGGGTGACGTCAGCGGTCAACGGAACGGTCCAGGTCAAACCTGGCCAGTGGGCCCCGTCTGTCAGTAGTTAGTTAAACTAACTAAATTAGTTAGTGCTAAACCTGGGTTAATTAGCAGGGCGGGCCCCACTTGTCATAGACCCAGGGGGTCAAACTGGGTCCACCCGAGGTCAAACTGGGTCAAACTCGCCGGCGAGGCCAGACGCGGCGGGGTCGTGCAGGATTCGTGCTCCGGCGACCAAAATGACGGCGGAGCACGTCTACGTGATGCGGGGAGTGAGCTGCGTCGAGTGGTGGCAGTGGGTGGAGCTGGGGTGGACACCGGAGTTCGGGTGAGCTTGGGCTCGTCGCTAGGGGGCACGGCAAGGTGCGTGGAGTGGTGCTACGGGTTCCTAGCGATGCGGTGAGTGTAGTGGACATGGTGGTGTGGCCGTTGGGTGGCCGGAGCATCGTCGGCGACGAGCTCGGCGGCGACGCGTGCGGTTGATGTTCATGCGGTCGCTACAGTGTTCGAGAGCGAGAACGGAAAGGATGGGGAGGTAGCTGAGCTCACGGCGGTCACGGCGGAGCAGACGGCGAGGTCTGGGACGAGCTGGTGCGGCGGTGACGGCGAAGGGGATCTCCGGCGGTGGCGGAGTCGGACGTGGTCATTGCAGTGGCTTCGGGGCAAGCGAGCGCTCGGGGCTCGGCCCGCTCGAAGGAGAGGAGGGCGGCGGAGCTTCTGGACACGGCGGGGCAGCGCGAGGACGACGGTGGCTGCGAGAACTACGGTGGCGCGGCCGCGGCAGCGTCGGCCATGGTGAGGAGAGGCGAGGGAGAGGTGTTCGGGCGAATGAAGGTGTCCAGGGGGTCGGGGCGATGACGTGGAGGTCGTCCAGCGCGTCCAGAGGCGAAGCGGCAAGCAGGTGGCGCCGTGGCGAGCTCGCGCACGCCGGCGTCACCTCCCTGCCTGCCTGGCAGGGAAGAAGCAGCTGGCTGGCACGGGCCAGCACAGTGCTGGGCCGCCAGGTGGGCTGGGTGGTGGGTTGCGGCCAGGTAAGTTTGTTTTTCTTTTATTTTCTGTTTTCTTTTATTTCTGCAAGTTTGTGGCATTTCTAAAAATGCTTAGGCATCTTCAAAAATCACCAAACTACTCATGCCCACTGTATAGAGTATATCCAACATGGAACATTTCAGTTTGGGATTATTTGGACATTTAAAATATTTACTAGCATTTAAATGCCCAAATGCAAGTTACATATGATTTAATTCAATGACCTTATGATGACCTAGAAAATTGTGAACCAATTTTGTCAGAGGTTCTAACTCAAGACAAAAATGATGGACATTTTAGAAGGGCATTTCAGGTTCATTGAAAAAGATTTTAGTAAACCCTAGTTGTTTCCAGGGGGTGCTGGGGGTTCTGTCATCCCCATTTCAAGTTTCTGGAAAAGTAAACATGATGCAACACTCTAATGCATGAACTAGCTAGGATGTGACACTTCAGGCGATTCCCGCAGGAAGGGGGAAGAGGAGGAAGACGAGGAGCACGACTCGAAGGTGACCCCCGAGGGAATGGGGGAGACCTCCCCCTTGAGCAAGGCCGACATCCTCTGCACCCTTCCTGATGACGACGAGGCCGACGTCCCCAGGAGAAGGAGGAGCCACCCATGATTCCGACGAGGGGCAGGTCGGCGCAGGTCCCCCGAGATGCTGCTTCTGCTCCGACGCCGCCTGGAGCCGCTTCCGGCCCATCTGCTGCTCCTTCTTCCGCCCCAGGAGCCCGGGCGCCCGCGCCTCGGGCTGCGAGGCTCTCGGGCTTCAAGCTGAGCAAGAGGAGGGTGGATTACACCGCTGTGGACCAGTAAGTGTTCGTGCTCCGCCTTGTTCTTGCTCATGCTGCTGACTCTTGACGTTCATCGTTGATTGGTTAGGCCGCCGCTTGCGGCGAAGAATAGGAAGGAGGATGCAGCGACACCGCCCGGACCGAACCGCCTGCAGCAGCTGCACCTCCCTCCATGGATAAGGGGAGCGACGGCGCTCACACCTCACCGGCTCGGTTGTCCTCGCGAGGCCTGGACGAGCGTCCTCGTGAGGAGTCAACCCCTGTGGCCTCGCTGGCTCCGTAGGCGCTCATGTCCGGCACGACTGTTGAGGTCCCCAAAGTTCAGGAGCCCCCGGTCTCCCAGACCCTGGTGACGACGTCGCTTCTTCCTCCTCCTGCTGTACCGCTGATTCCAGGTCCTTCTGCCTCCCCTGATGTCTTGGAGCACGCTCTTTTGGAGATGGCCCAGTTGCGAGAAGATCTCCAGGGCGCCGACTCCCACACCTGGTAGCCGGGCGCCTGGAGCTGGTCTCTGGCTGGCTTCATTCTGACGTGTCTGTTCGAGCGACGCCGAGCCAGGCCGCGGAGACCTCCGAGAAGGAGAAGCAGGCCGCCGCCCGAGCCACAGCTGCTCGCGAAGCGGCGCTGAAGGACACCGAGGCTGCCCAGGATCGCTGCCAGGTGCTGGAGGCCGAGCTGAAGACTCTGCGCGACGAGCATGCTGAATAAGCTCATGGCCGCAAGGCGGAGGAGGAGAAGATGAAGGCCTGGGAGGACGCCATCAAGGATCGCGACGCCGAGCTGGGAGAGTTCGCGAAGGCGCAGGCCGCGGAACGCAGCCGGCTGGAGGAGCTGGAGCAGAAGGTGGAGGCGGAGAAGGCCGATCTTGACACCAAGGCGAAGGTCCTAGCCGAGGACCGCGCGGCCTTTGCGCTCCTGGAGGAGAGGTCCCGCGTGGCACTGAAGGCACTCTACAAGAAGGGCTTAGAGAAGCCGCTGACCACCGACGAGGACGGCCCCGCCCAGCTGCTTCCCTACTTGGTCGAGGCGCTTGAGGAGGTCGTGAGCGGCATCGGCCCCATGATAGAGGAGGAAGCTCGCGTCCTCTCCTCAGCTGCGCTGACGCGCGTCTTCAGCCACCTCCATCTTCACGATCCTGCCGCCCGCCTCGACGAGCTGCTGGAGCTTGTGGACGACAAGCACTGCGCTGCCGCTGCCGCAGCCGCAGCCGCGAAGGGTCTGGTGGAAGCCCTGCTGAAGAAGTTCCGCGCCTTCGCTCCTACGCCTTCGACCGGCGGTGCTACTGATCCTGCAGCTCCGGCCAGTGGTACGGGTGAAGGCGACGCCACCAAGGAAGGGGCACCCCTTGCCGGCGACGGTAGTATCCAGGGATGACTTGCTTGCGGATCCTTCCCTGTTTAACTCCTGCAACATGCACCATGCCTCATGGAGGCATTTAAACTTGCGTTTGGTATTGTGAGAACAATATGCCTTGTAATATTTGCTTTGAGACTTTGCGATTTTCTTCCTATTTGCTTTTCGTTCTACGTCGGCAGGGCCCGGTCCCGCGCATACCTCAGCCGCCATTGGGTCGTCCGGAGACCAGGACGAGACCAAGGAGTGAGGGGCTACGTGACCAGTTAGGCTCCTGAGTCGCGATGCTCAGGAGTCCCCCTTGACGCGCAAACAGCTTATAGGAAGGAGATGCAGGAATAGGTCTAGTGTTCTACGTTGGCAGGGCCCGGCCACGCGCATACCTCAGCCGCCGTTGGGTCGTCCGGAGACTAGGACGAGACCAAGGAGTGAGGGGCTACGTGACCAGTTAGGCTCCTGAGTCGCGATGCTCAGGAGTCCCCCTTGACGTTCAAATGACCTCCATACCTTTTTCCTCGCCGAGGCTCCGCTCGGGAGGGCGTGCGACGACCAGGTCCGAGGGACCTGGCAGGGCGGCGTACGCTTGGGCGTGACCCAAGCGCAGCCCCCGTGCTCAGCCCCCTCACACGACTCTCCTGAGGGAGGTGTTGCGATGAGGCCGGACATTGAGCTCAAGGGCACCCCGAGGTTGATATGGCCATGGGGCCGCCCTCAGTCGTTTATCACCAGCGCGGAGCATAGCGCTTCCGCACTTGCACGGGCATAGCCGCTCCTCGGCAGTGTCGACGGCCAGCGCGGAGCATGGTGCTTCCACTGGTACGTGGGAGGGGACTCCCTACTGCGGAGAGCCCCCGGGGCGTGTACAGCCCCGCCCTAACACGTGGCTTGCACGGCAGGGCTAGACGAGGTGTGTCTGGGCACTCGTGATCCAGCGCGGGACTCACGAGGCCCTACCTCAAGGCGGGTTGCACCTGGTCTTGATTCTTGTTCGCTGTGGTGGTCCTGCGAGGTGGTTAGACAACCTGCGCCGAACGAATCTCCTGAGGTTATCGCGTGAGAAGGCCAAGCACCAACGACCCCAGGAGGTGACATGAACGGGGCTGGCCCGCCAGACAGAGCTCAGCCATTGGATTTATCGACGCTGCAGGGACGGGCCCGAGCACAGACGCCGTGCCTAACCCTCTCACGCGAAGGGTCCTGAAGAAAGACGATCGGCGCGCGGCTCCCGTGGTAGGTGACAATCAAGCAGGTAATAGCCACAGATAGATTAAGAATGGAAAGCAAACTAGCTTAAGTAAATGCTGGAACGGTACACGCCACTGGGTCAGGCCCGAGCGGCTTGGGGATGATGCAGCCCGTGGGGCACCCCCAACAAGGTGAGCTAAAGACATAAAAAGAGATACATGCCGCAGGGACGGACCCACGCGACCTGGGAATGATGCGGCCCTGAGGGCGCTCCCAGCTAAATAAACTTGGAAAATGTCACCTCGTTTCATTGCTGATGGGGTGTTGGGGTAGCAGCTAAAGGTGCGTGGCGAAGGGGTTGCTCCTCACGAGCCGCTGGGGCCCTGAGCCTCGGGAGGCTCTGGTGGTCCAGGCGGTTCCTTGAGGACCGTCTCCATCTCCCCCAGGACCGCATGATGCCTGGCCTCCTGAGCCGCCAGGACGCTCCGCAGGTTGCGTTGGAAGGCGGACGCCATGCTCGGCAGGCCAAATGGCATGCGAACGTAGCTGTGAGGTGGACCCTCGCAACATCCCACACGTGAAGGCCAGAAGAGCTCCTGAGATGCGGCCCTGTTGAGCCCTGCGATGTCGATGTAGACGCGCAACCCACCATCCTCGTCTAGATGGGGAGCCACGCCAGGTGAGCGGCGATCGCCGCGCATGACCCTTGCTTCCTGCAGCTCTTGAGCGGTCTTGGCAATGAACTCCTGAGTGCTGGGCGCTCCTCGCCCTGTGTCTTCCTGAGGGAAACGTGCCGCGAAGCATGCCTCCAAGTGGTGCCCGAGCGCCTCCCTCGTGATATTGGCGAGGTCTGAGGCCCTCCAGAAGAGAGCCCCCGAGCTCTGCCCGAGGATGGCGCCGGGCGCGCCTTCCTATGCGAGGGAGGGAGGCGCCCCTGGTGCGGGCGCCGATCCTGATGTGGCACCGCTCGAGGCGCCACTCCCCTGAGGCCCTGTGCGGAGTAGCTGTTTCTTCTTCTTGGGGATGGCCTCAGGAGGGTACTGCCCTTGCTGTCTGGGTCTTCGATTGCTGCGGCTTGGAAGGCACGCTCGAGGGAGCATACCGCACCTCTTTCTTCGCAGGGTACCGTGATGATTATGCCGCTTCTTGGCATCTTGAGGACGTTGTAGCCGTGGTGGGTCACCGCTATGAACTTGGCCAGTGCTGGATACCCGAGGATGGCATTGTACGGCAGGCGAATGTGGGCGACGTCGAAGTCGATGAGCTCGGTGTGGTAGTTGTCGCGTCGTCTGAAGGTAACAGGGAGGCGGACCTGCCCTATCGGGGTGGTGGAACCGTCGATTACTCCTGAGAAGGGCTTGGTAGGCTGAAGCTGGTCGTATGGCACTTGAAGGCCGTCGAACGTCTCGATGGACAGGACGTTGAGCCATGCGTCGCCGTCGATGAGAGTCTTAGTGACTTGCACGTTGCTGATGACGGGTGAACAAAGCATCGGGAGAGCACCAGCGGTGGCCGCGCACTTGAGCTGGTCTGCCGAGCTGAAGGTGATGGCGCACTTGGACCACCTGAGCGGGCGCGTGGCCTCGAGCCTGGGGAGGACCGCGTTCACCTCGTGAGCAAACTGCTTGAAGATGCGATGAGAGGCTGGGGCTTGAGCTCCGCCCAAGATGCAGGCGATAGCGCGTGGCTCCTAGAAGCCCCCAGCCCCCTCATCTTGATGGTGGTCGTCGTTCCTTCTTGGTGGTGGCGGAAGCGGAGGAAGGCCAGCGTTGCCCTGAGGGCGATCCTCGCGAGGCTGGTCCCTCCAGGCGCCCTCGCGAGGTTGGTGCTGCCAGCGGTCCTTACGAGGCCGGTCGCGCCACTCCTGACGAGGGCCACGGTCGTCCCAGCATCCTCCGCCGCGTCCTCCTCCTCGGCCGTAGCCCCGGTCGTTGAGCTCGGGGCGTCGACCGAAGCGTCCATCGCGAATGGCCCTGAGCTCTTGACAATCATTGGTGTTGTGGCTGTGAACGTTGTGGAAGGCGCAGAACGGTCGGCTGCTCTTGGATGACTCGGGCTGGTCCCTGCCACGCTTCGTGTCCGGCTCCGCCGCGAGGACGGCCACTCCCTTGCGCTTCACATCCTTGGCCTTGGCTTTCTTCTCCTCCGGGTCAGCAGCTGGGAGCTCGAGGAGGGAAAGGCACCCTTCCTCAGCTCTTGCGCACTTGGTCGCCAGGTTGAACAGCTCCAGCGACGTGCACAGCTCCTCGTGGATGGCGAGCTCCTCCTTCATCTTGACGTCATCGGACGCCATCGGAAAACGCCCAGATGATGGCCTCGTCCGTCACCTTGGGGATCTTGAGGCGAAAGTTGTTGAAGCGCTGGATGTACTTCTGCAGATTCTCTCCTGGCTGCTGCTTGATGCGGCGCAGGCCACCCGCGGCCGGGAGGCGGTCGCGAGTGCCCTGGAAGTTGGCGACGAAGCGGTCGCGCATCTCGTCCCAGGAGGAGATCGAGCCTGGAGGCAGGTTTAGGAGCCAGGAGCGGGTGCCATCCTTGAGAGCCATGGGGAACCAGTTCGCCATGACTTTGTCGTCGCTGTTGGCCGCCTCGAGGCTCAGCTCGTAGAGCTGCAAGAACTCCGCGGGGTCGGGAGTGCCATCGTAGCGAGGAGGCAGATCCGGCTTGAACTTGCCTAGCCAGGCCACGCTACGCAGCTCGGTTGTGAAGGCGCGGCAGCCTGCTGTAGTCACCGGGATCCTTCGCTGATGCAGAACTTGCCCTTGATGGTGTCCACGCACCGCCACCGCGGGCGGCACGCGGTCTTGTCGTGGTGGCGCGGGGAGCACGGGAATGTTTTCTTGCAGCCGGGGAACTTCTTGGCAGCTTCTTTCTTCTCGCGCGGGCGCCGCACGCGGTGGGTCGCGCCAGGGGGGCGCACGCCTTGGTGCCAGGACGACGTCTTGGGGTAGAGGTGGTGGAGGCGCTCCGTGAGCAACATCGCCCGCAGCTGGCGGAGGGCGAGGCAGCGAGAGGGACGGCAGGGGAGCCCCCTGCGGCGCTGACGAGCTCGGTGATGCCGTCGAGCCAGTCCTCGTAGAGGTCGTCGACGGGGCGGTAGCGCAGGAGCTCGCATGCCATGAGTAGTGCAGCCTATGCGTCTGTGGGAGCGCGACGAGCGTGGGACGACGAACGGGCCGGGGTCAGCGATGGAGTGGCGGTGCGGCTGTCCCGCCGCACCGAGGGGTGCAGCGAGGATGCTTGCTGCTTGTTCCCCGCCGGGCCGGTGGTGGCAGGCAACGGAGAATGACGGGGAGGCCCGCCGACAGGGGACATCTGAGCGACACGGGCGGCGAGGGCGGCCCTGCGCTCGGCGCGGGCTCGACGGGCGTCCGACATGGATGCGACGAAGCGAAGGGACGCGGATCAGCGGAAGGAAAACTCCAGCGCACGCCTACCTGGCGCGCCAAATGTAGGATTTCGGGTTCCGGCAAAACCCTTGAGGTTCGAACACTGGGGTGCGCACGAAGATTTCCCCCTACCTAATCACGCCCTCGGCCTCACCGCGATCTCAAAGGCTAGCTCGACGAACTCCCAACACAAGGGACACAAGATTTATACTGTTTCAAACCACCGTTGTGGTGTAATACCCTACTACAGTGTGGTGGTGGTGGATTGCCTCTCGGGCTGAGGATGAAAAGTACAAGGGAAGAACAGCCTCCCGAGGAGAGGTGTTCTTGTGCTTGGTGAATGTGTGTGGGTGAGGATTACTCAATCTGAGTTGCCTCCTACGGTGGTGGCTAGTCCTATTTATAGAGGCCCTGGTCCTCTTCCCAAATATTGAGCGGGAAGGGATGCCACAACGACAAATTTGAAAGGGGACAGCTAGTACAAGCTATCCTGACTAAAGGTGGTCTTCGCCTGCCAAAGGCTCTGGTGGTCACATCGTCTTGGGCTCCACGGTGACCTCCGTCCTACCGTCCTGCTGGTCTTGGTCTCGTTGCACTGATATGGAAACCTTTGCCTGATGCCTCGGTACTCCTCGCCTGCGCTTGCCTCCCTAGCACCAAAGAGGAAATGAGGACACTGTGCGCGCTGGCGCCTGCCTGGTCTTGGTCGTCATGTCTTGGGTCATGGGAACCTCGCGAGGTTCGCCTTGCCTTAATCTCTCCGCCCCACGCGAGCCATCCTGGTGAGGCCACCCCGGAGGAGGTCTTGCATCGTCCGCCTCGTGAGGCTTGGCCCCTCGCGAGGGTCTTGAGTGTTTGCTGGTGAAGATGGGTCGTACGGGGCCGCTAGTGGAGCCACGCCATGGGCTGCAGGCAGGCAAGTCTGGGGACCCCCGTTCCTAGAACGCCGACAGTCAGGCAAGTCTGGGGACCCCCGTTCCCAGAACACCGACAGCGCCCCACACTCCATGTAGTGCTTGCCAATTAGGACGTCAATCACATGTCCCCTTTCCTTCTTCTACTAGTAGAACATTTGCTCCTTTTGATTTAATCCATTGTGATTTATGGACCTCGCCGGTTGTAAGTTTTTCGGGTTTTCAATACTATCTTGTTGTGTTAGATGATTACACACATTACTCATGGACATTTCCCTTGCACCACAAATCCGATACATCCACCGTCCTCCAACGTTTCTTTGCCTTCATGTACACACAATTTCATGTGATCATCAAAAGCATGCAATGCGACAATGGTGGCGAATTCATCAACAACTCCCTCTGCTCGTTCTTCTCCTCCAATAGCATCGCCTACCGCTTCTCCTGCCCTCATACCTCTCCAAAAAACAGGAAGGCCGAGCGTCTCATTCGCACAACTAATGACATTGTTCGCACGCTCCTCATGCAAGCCAATCTCACCCCGCCGTTTTGGGTAGAAGCCCTGCACACGGCCACCTACTTACTAAACCGGTGTCCCTCTCGTGCCATTGCCTCGCACACTCCCTATTTTCTGTTACATGGCGCACATCCGACCTACGATCATCTTCGCGTTTTTGGGTGCCTATGCTACCCCAATTCCTGTGCCACCTCGGATCACAAGCTCGCCCCCACTCCACTAGATGCATTTTCCTCGGTTACCCCCTCGAGCACAAAGGGTACCAGTGCTATGACCTCGTATCCCGCCACGTAATCGTCTCCCGTCATGTTGTTTTCGACAAAACGGTGTTTCCATACCAGCCGACCACATCTTGGCACGAGCAGCATCCATCCACAGAAAATCCCCATGCAGCCAACCCCCCTCCCATGCATGCCTTGGATCCGGCGCCGTTCCCACCAGCAACTCCTCCCTCGCCCCCCGATTTGCGCGCCAATCCCCACGTCGGGCCCCACTGAATCCCACCCACCCCCACTCGATCGCCTAACCCTCTCTCGCCTCCCGATTCGCACGCGGTGACCAGCCCGTCGCCCACCCACCCGACCGATTCCTCCGTGGGCCCGGCCTCGCTCCACGCACCCACCTCCCACGCGGCTCGCTAACCCTCAACCCCCGCATCGCCTGGTGGACCCGCCTCGTCCTCTGCGCCTGTCACCCGTGTGACCGGACCTGCCTCATTTGGTGCATCAGCTGGCACCCGATCCTCCTAGGATCCCCCGCCCTGCCCTGCCCCCGGTCCCACCGAATCCTCCTCCCCTTCCGCGCCAGCCACTCCCACTGAGCCACGTCTGCCTCGCCATGCCATTCCAGTACAGCCACCCAACAATGCACACCGCATGTCCACACGAGACAAAACCGGCTATCTTATGCCCAAACGACTTTTCCTCGCCCATACCACCTCCTCTTCCATCTCCCATTCCCCCCACGTACAAATCCGCCGTCAAAGACCCCCATTGGCGCCAAGCCATGCTAGAAGAATACAATGCTTTAATGAACAACTTCACTTGGTCTTTGGTGCCTAAACCTGCATGTGTCAACGTGGTCACGGGAAAGTGGATTTTTCGTCACAAGTTCAACTCTGACGGCTCTTTGGCTCGCTACAAAGCATGATGGGTTGTTCGCGGGTTCACTCGACAAGAAGGCATTGATTATGGAGAGACTTTCAGCCCGGTTGTCAAACCGGCCACCATTCGCGTGGTCTTGAGTCTTGCCACCTGCCACTCTTGGCCATTCATCAACTCGATGTGAAGAATGCTTTCCTTCATGGCGATCTTCACGAGACGGTCTATTGCTCTCAATCCGCGGGGTTTGTGGATCCCTCCCGACCGGACCATGTTTGTCACCTCCGCAAGTCTCTCTACGGCCTCAAACAGGCTCCACGCACTTGGTTCCTTCGGTTCCAAGCCTATCTCCTCTCTCTCGGGTTTAGAGCCTCCAAGAGTGACTCTTCCCTCTTTGTCTTGCACCATGGCGCTTCCATCGCGTACTTGTTGGTATACGTGGATGATATTATTCTCATGGCAAACACTCCCACTACACTTCATTCCGTCATCACCTCGCTCAAGAACGAGTTCTCTATGAATGATCTTGGTGCTCTCCGCCACTTCTTGGGCGTCAACGTCACACCCAACGCGTCCGGTATCTTCTTGTGCCAACAATAGTATACTCTTGAGATCTTGGAGTGGGCCAAGATGCTCAACTGTAAGCCAGTCTCCACGCCAGTTGACATCAGCTCCAAACTGTCCTCACATGATGGAATGCCTCTCTCCAACCCCACGCTCTACCGCAGCCTCGCCGGTGCCCTCCAATATCTCACCCTCACGTGTCCCGACATTGCCTATGCCGCCCAACAGGCTTGTCTCTTCATGAATGCCCCTCGCGACTCTCATATGCAGCTCGTGAAGCGGATCCTTTGTTACTTGCGGGGCACCTCTCACTATGGACTTCAGCTCTACAAGTCCTCCACCACGGATCTCATTGCTTATTCCGACGCCGATTGGGCGGGTTGCCCGGACACTCAGAAGTCCACTTCTGGGTTTTGTGTGTACCTTGGATCCAACCTTGTCTCGTGGTCTTCCAAGAGGCAAGCCACCATCTCCCGCTCCAGTGCCGAAGCAGAATACCGAGGCGTTGCCAATTGTGTGGCTGAATCTTGTTGGCTGCGTCAGCTTCTCTTCGAGCTCAAGCATCCGCCCACTCGCTCCACCATCGTGTACTGTGATAACATCAGTGCCTCTTATCTCGCTTGTAACCCCGTCCAGCATCAGCGCACCAAACACATCGAGATCGACTTGCACTTTGTACGCGACAGGGTGGCTCTCGGCGAGGCACACGTTCTCCATGTCCCCTCGAGCTCTCAATTTGCGGATGTGTTCACCAAGAGGTTACCATCACAGGTGTTCTTCGACTTTCGGTCCAGCATCCTCCCCAACGGAGTTCCGGCTGACGAAGGGGGGGGGGGTGTTAGCGTATGTATTTTGCATGTATTCTGTAACCACTCTCTGTACTTGTATGACTGAGTGTAGCCACAGATGGCCTGCGTACCACTATTGCAGGGGCATTCGGCAGACTCCCTCAGCATATATGTTGTAATCTGCAACACCTGTGAATCAATCAAGGAAGATAGTTGGACCAACTTTATGAAGGCGGCGGAGACGAATGGTCTACTAGTTCCCGAGTTTCGGTACTCGCCATACGAAGGCGAACCGTTGCTTGCTACAAACCCTTGCACTTGGGGCCCAAGACCTTCCTAATTGAGGGGCAAATTCTCTCTTTAATATTCACTAGTTGCATATGGGTAGGTAATATACAAGTTAGTTTGTGGTAATGGATTTTTTAATTGTCCAACTTAATTGAGTCAACTGATTTTATTTGCATTTTCAATCAATTGAATGTTTTTGAACATGGTAATAGTAAGAAAATAATTAATACTAGTAAGAAACTAATTTGTTGTGTATCTTTGGGCTTATGGTCTGGAAATTTGCATTTTGTACCAAGACCCTTGCACTCTTTTTTCGTGAGTGAATGGGCTCTCGCACTCAATATAAGAAGAAGTGAGTGGTCTAGTTATTTTCAGATAAAATGGACGAAAATCAAGAAATTATGGGGAAAAACTACATGCAAGATGTTAGAGACACAAAGTATATGCTAGGCATAAATAAAGGTACATCATCCAAGCATCAATTATACTCCCTCTGTTCCTAAATGTAAGTCTTTTTAGCCATTTCAAATGGACAACAACATACGAATGTATGTAGACATATTTTCGAGTGTAGATTTACTCATTTTGCTTCGTATGTAGTCACTTGTTAGAATCTCTAGAAAGACTTATATTTAGGAATGGAGGGAGTAGTTTATAAAAATAAAAATCGATGAGACAAAATAAATGCACTTTGGGACATCGTCCGAGCACCTGAACTCCCATGTAAGTATCAGGGAAGAAAACATCGTCTTATGGTCTATGTAGATGATTACTCCCTAGAATAGAGTGTTATTCTAATTAAGCCATATCGCATGAACTTTGGTACCTTAGTGTGTGTTAGGAATAAGCTTGTAATTGAGCATGCTCACCTTACTCGAACCAATGATGCTATATACAAATTGTGTGGTTTTATGTAGCTATATGAAAGCCTCTAAGAAAGTGGCGTGATTGGCCGGCCATCCACAAGTTGACGAGGAACTACAAGGAGCTGGCCTCACGTCTTATTATTGTCACTTATCCTTCTTGACGCTTGGATGAGCTGATGCCCCAAGCATGCACCCTTTGTTTTTGACTTGTTGTTCCTTTCTAAACCCTTGTTTTTTCTCGTAGACCTTCGTTTATCGGTTTGACTGATTGAATTGTGGTTGATGCTTTATAATATTTATATAAAGCGGGGATGAGTCTTTTTCAGTAAATTAAGTTCTTGTCTTGTCGAATGACAAAGATGCACCTCTTCTATGTAGCCAGAACAAAAGAGACAATGATGTTTTCACGAATACATAAAGATTGTGTATCTTTCATTGTTAGAAGGAGGGAATTACAAAGCCTGCCTAAGGATCCACAATGGAGTCCTAGCGGGTAATGTATAGAGTAAGGGGGGAGGGGAAGATTATAGTAGCATGAGACTACCGCATGTGGACTACTCCGGCAAGATGTTGGCCAAGCCAAAAGAGCCCGCCCTAGACAAAAGACGAGAATTCGCCTCGGATGAGCGAAAGAAGACGACACATGGAGGGAGAGTCTCGCCGTCGAACACGCAACCATTGCGGTGACGCCAAATGGACCAAGTAGTAAGCAACAGAAGGGAGGAAAGCCCTTTACGGCAAGATTGAAAGAGAATGCCGGGCTGCGGTGGAACATATCCAAGCTAGGATCTCATGCCAAACCTGCCTGGAAAACAAGCAATCGACAAGGATGTGCTGGATAGTTTCCGGCTCTTGGTCACAGACGGGGCACTGCGGCAGTCCATGCCGGGCTAGCCGCACGATGTGGATTCAAGCAACACTAAAAGTACCGGTGACATGACTTAATTGCCTCCAACAGAACTAAAAGTTAATGTCAATAAGAAGGGGTTATAATTTATCAAGCACTCCTACATTATACACCTCCCAATCTCATTTACTAACATACATGAAACAAAGCAGAGTTGCAGTATGTGAGACCCAGTTGACTGGAATTGGCCGATCTACTCAATTAACACCCGAACAAGGGGCAAACCATGGTCAATTCGGTTACAATTGATAGATCGGAGGGAAGAGACCCTGTCTTACAGTACCGAAACTAGGGTTCTAACTACTCTAGATAAATGGGGAAATTACAACCTGGCTTGCTCGATCTCGCTGGTGAGGTCTTATACCCGACGCCAGCTCACCCACAGTAAAATAGTAATATAACAATAGCTAGTTTAATCTGACTGGTGAACAGCGAAGATTCATCTGAGCCATTGATCTGCTTGAAACGGCATCCTTCCATTTGGGTCGTTGGTTAACTGAATCTTCTGAACAGTCTTCTCCTTCAGCAGTTCCTCGGTTCTGGTCCTGACATAGTAGGCGTGTGAATCCCTTTCCATTTACGCGAGCTTGATCAGATCAGGCCTCATCTTTTCTACTCCCTCCGTTCCTAAATATAAGTCTTTTTACAGATTTCACTATAAAAACTATATTCGGATGTATATAAACGCCTTTTAAGTATAATTTTACTAATTTTGCTTCGTATGTAGTCTATAGTGGAATCTTTTAAAAGACTTATATTTTAAAACGGAGGGAGTAAAATGCATGGCCAAGTGCATTAAAATTGCAAAATGGTTTTTGGTGAGTACCCAAATGTTACTGCAAAACTATCTGGTTGACCATGCGAGACCGTCAGTTAATGACGCAATTATACGATCAGATCTTAATAACGAACTTCAGTTGGTAATTAAGGTGCCGTGCCAATTACTCTCCCCTCATCTCCCTTCCTAGATCCCCTCCCCGTATAACTCGGACGGGTGTCGTCCTCCCCACCCTCACCTGGCCGCCGCCTCTCCTCCACTATATAAGCACGCGCAGTGCGAGGCTCTCGTCCAATTCGTTCCATCTCCGCTTCGCATTTCCCCAAATCCAAGCAATCGGAAACCCCAGAGCAATCGAAGCTGCGTGCCATGGAACCGGGCAAGCCGCCCCACCCCGCGCCCTCCGACGCCGGTGGCCCCGCTGCCTACCGCGGGGAGGCCTCCTCCTCGTCGCCGTCCCTGCCGCCGCCGCAGCAGCAGGGGCACGCGACTCCGCCCGTGCTGCTGCCGCCGCCGCAGCAGCAGGGGCACGCGACTCCGCCCGTGCTGCTGCCGCCGCCGAGCCCGCCTCGGGATCGTGCCGCGGGGGCGCCTCCCCTCGGGCTACCGGTGCCGGTGCCGATCCCGCCGCCGCACCCGCAGCTTGGGTCGCCGCAGCACCCCGACGGGCGGAGCGAGGCCTCCTCGAGCGGCGGTTACCTCTCCACGGTCGAGGCAGGCGCGCTTCCCTTGGGGCTACCGGTGACTGTTGTTGCCGCTCTCCCTCTCTCACTCAAAACTAGAGGTAGAAGAAGGAATAGGATACACTGAAATTTTCACCCGGCTGAACACAGCCCCGTTTCTTTACTTTCCAGAGCACCAACTCTCGTACAAACACACTGCGGCTTTGTAGTCCACAGCAGCGCAGCGCCCAAGTCTCCATGCGCACGTACGCACGAGCGCCGCCCACTCCTACTCAGCCGCATGCACAATCTGCATGCCCCGGCCACACGCGCTCACGATGCGGTCAATACGCACGTTGCGTCCAGCTCGCAACAGATCACTAACTACCTGGCTAGCTAGCTCACGCGGCTGTATCACCACGCAACACACACGCCACGCACGCCTACGAACCTGACACGGCCACACACCGCCATACACACACATACGCCACACTTCCGCTGCGTCCCGCCTGTCCCGCGCGCATTCGATGTGCCCGACGAGCCTGACCGCACCGATGCGTCCCGCACCCATCCGACGCGCCCAACGAGTCCGACTGCATCCCGCACGTCCGGCACGAATCCGTCGCGTCCGACGAGCCCGACCACACACACCTACACCGCGGTCTTGCCGCGCCTGACACGCCCGACGCGCGCCCATACACGCGCCCGATGCGTCCGACACTGGCGCCGCGGCTTATTCCGGCCAACAGTGACGGGGCCGATCCCGCCGCTGCACCCGCCGCTTGGGTCGCCGCAGCAACCCGACGGGCGGAGCGAGGCCTCCTCGAGCGGCGGTTACCTCTCCACGGTCGACGCGGGCACGGCCGCCCGCAACTTCGAGCGGAACCCCGGAGCCACCTCGTGCTACTACTCGCTCGGCCCATCAGCCGTGACGATCTGGACGCCGAGCAACGATGACTGGAGCGGCGCCAGCGACCGGTTCCGCCCCGCCTTCATCGCCAACACCGACTTCGGCATGGTGGTGCAGCAGCCGCTGCCGCAGCAGAGGTACGCGGCGCAGACCTTGCCGGAGCCGCCGCGGGACGAGACGCCGAGCTCGAGCTCGGAAGCGTCAGAGCCACCGATTCCTGAAGACCCGAGGCTGGAGGAGATCCGATCGGAGCTGCTTGATTCCCCGACGATGCTGGAGCAGTTGGTGCTGTCTGGCCCTGAGTCCTCGGCATTCGTGGTCCGCCTGCTCGTGCAGGGGGACGAGAAAGGGCACATACGCCAGAGCGTGCTCGTCGACGGGTTCGTGCACCGCGCGCACGGGATCATGGGGAACAGGCAGGGGCATGCGGTGTTCCAAGCGCTGCTGCGCTTCTACCAGTGGCGGCCCGAGGAGCTCAGCCGCATCCTGGACGCCGCCGTGGAGCCCAACCTCGTCTCCAGGACCAACGACGGGTACGTTCACCGATCAATGACAATGACTCGACTCGATCCCTGCTATTTCAGTAGTACGTGCTGCCGGTTTGATTCAGAACCAATTTACCATTGTGATTCGAAATGTCCAAATTAATATCTCTGTGTGTAGATAGCAATAGCATATACATCTACGTAGCTAGAGTTGTGTCCTGAAGTCTCCTGTCTGTGTGTGCGTGGTGAGAACCTGCTGCTGAACTTGTGTTGGCGCCTGCATCTGCCTGGTGCAATGCAATGCAGGGTAACTTCTCTGAGGATGCTCATAGAGTATGTGGCGCCGTACCACGACCTGTCCGCGCGGCTCGTCGGCAGCTTGGTGCATGAGCGCGTGATGGACGAGCTCCAAGGCCACCATCTGGTTGAGCAGTGCTTTAAGAGCATGCATCACGTGGACACCAGGGTAAGGAAGTGCTACGGGATTGCATGGACTAGCATTATAAGTATACTCCCTCAGTTCCTAAATATTTGTCTTTCTAGACATTTCAACAAGTGACTACATACGGAGCAAAATGAGTGAATCTACACTCTAAAATATGTCTACATACATCCGTATGTGGTAGTCATTTAAAATGTCTAGAAAAACAAATATTTAGGAACGGAGGGAGTATATGTTAAGCACAATTGATGCATGCATGTTGTTCTGTGCTGATCAGGTTAGTTTCTTTTCCAGGCCCTCATCCTGCACGCGTTGGACACCATCGACAGCAAGCTGCAGTGGCGAGATACGGCTCCATGTGCCTGTGTACATGCGTCCGATTCTCGACAGGCGAGGAGCTCGGGCGTTTCCAGGATCGGGCCTTGGGCCGCGCCGTGGACTTGGCCATGGGTCGGCACAGGTTAGCACAACTCGATCTGGCTCTAACTTGTTCGGCGATTCTCAGTTACTCCTAGTTAGTAGTTCTTTACTTGATTTTGCCCGCTCTAAATATTGATGCATTATTCATGGGAACTCGCCACTACGTACGCAGCAACTACTTCGTGCAGCGCGTGCTCGACCGCGGCAGCAGTCAGTTCAGGAAGGACCTGGTCCACGAGCTAATGGGGGACGCCGCTGGCCTGTCTCGCCACCCGTGTGGGAACTACGTCGTGCAGCACTGCTTCCTGAACCAGGAGTCTGGCGAACCGCAGCCCGATCTGCTGCCCATCGTGCTCAGGGCTTTTGCTGACCTGCCCCGAGAAGAGCTCCATGATCTGGTGCAGCACGCACCTGGCAAGTTGGTCCTCCACAGGCTGCTTGACACAGGCATGGCTGTAACTGTAAGTAGCAATATCTTGCTTTGTCACATGCATGTTAGTCGTCGTTTAAGTGCGTCTCTCTCTTTCTCATGCACCGATAGTTTACTAACATGTTTGTGATGATCAGCTCTGCCTGGAGTTGACACGGGACCTGGCGCAGAGGATCAACTCGCTGGACATGCAGGTCTTGGAACGCCCTCGCTCGGAGATGGTGATGGTGCTCGTCATGAAGATTCTTTCCATAGGCTAAATAACGATAACCGTCTTTCGAGCGTATCCATTGTGTTGGCCATCGGGATTCTGGAACGATTGTCTGGATTGGTTACCGTGCATGCACTATACATACCTGATACGGCCGCGATGCTGCTGGAACTTGGTTTTTATCTAGCGTCATTGAGAACGTCCTCTCTTGCATGCATGCGACACCACCAAGTTGCATATCTCTCCTCTACCATACGTTGTAAATTTTTGCAAGCGAAACTGCATTTTGAAAGAATTTTTTGTAAGAAAATTTATGAAGCAAAATTTGCAAGAGGATCTGCATTTTGTTGGTAAATTTTGTAAAAAGATATTTGGAAGCAAATTTTGCAAGTAAAAGTTGCAATGGAATATGAGTTTTGCTGCATTTTGTCACACATGTAAGTTTCAACGAAATGGCATCAAGCTGACCGTGTGATTACGTTGGCATGTTGATTTATTTAAAATAAGATATCAATTCTACGATACTAACCCCCTAAGTAGTATATCCTCTGTACCCTCCTTAAGTTTTAAGGCCTCAGCGCCAATTGAGGTTGAGCGATTTGGAATTGGGTCTTTCGATTTTGACCAAGTCTCTCGTTGCAGCTGGGTTGTGCGATGTGCTGTGAATCGATTGCGGTCAACTGATTTCTTGGCGAGGCGCGCTCTGGTGAGGTAAGATTTCAAGGTGTGAGCCACAAGGGTAACGAGAGGAAGCGGTGATCTCCGACCGGCGACCAGGTGGATGAGCAAGCGACCGATGGGCATCTTCATCAACATCAACTTTAATCTCTGTCAAGATCATGGAAAAAATCGGCCAGGGAGCTCAGGGGCTTAACGTCAACTTTGCCCTCGCGCGACCGTGCATAATTTTCTGGAGAGCAGATTAGTTTTCGCCGTCCCCGCCTCTTCGAGTATCGTTTCGACGATTCCTTCGGGGGATGTTGCAGAATTGTTATGTCGAGAATCCCTCAAAATTTGACGAAGATCCGAGGGGTGCATCAATTTTTGAATTCGTTTTCTTCACAAAAACAAATTTGACGTGAGTTCATCTTTTTTATGAACGGGCTATCACACGTCCTTTGATTGAGGTTTTTTTAGCAAGGTGTTGTGTTTTGTTCTCAAACATCTGTCTACAAATTTTGAGCCTTTTATGAGGTGCTCTTCACCGTCGCGCCGGTGTCACACCTGTCCGACCTCGTTGCTCCATGGATGCCGACCGCACCAGTATTGCCGCGTCGTCGCTTCGCCGAGATGTCGTCAACCACTTCGCATCTCCACCTCGGTTAGCCGGCCAGAAGTTTGACATCGCCAATACCACATCATCATCCCACAAATTGCACGGGTCGGGCGTGCCGGTATCGTCACACCATCACTTCATGAAACCAGCATCGACCGTATCATGAATTTCGACCCGCGCCAGCATATTTGTGCCGTCGCTTGATCAAGCCAACGTCCACCACGCCGACCTACTCCGTCGCGCCGGCTAATGTGGTGACTCTATGTTACCTCACCGACTTGCCCCGCCACCTTGGCTGGCTCGGGGGCTTCGGTGCTGTCACTTTATCGACCTGCTCCGGTGGCTCCAACATCACCCCCAACCGGCTTTGTACGTCACGCTAGCTAGACCGGGGGCTTCGCCTTGTCACATCGACCGCCTCGTGTCATCACTTCTTCAAGCCAAGCTCCTTGCTCGGCCACATCAGGACTCGCTTGGGGGCTGGGAGCTCGTCCCGCCGTGAGCCTGGACCATGTTATCCACACGGGGAGCATAAGCCAGCTAAGACTTCATCAAACCAACATCAACGGGTCGACCTGTTATGTCAGGTCGGCTGGTGCGGAGCCTCTGCCTCGCCATGATGACTTGCTCCTAGTCAAACATATGGCTAGTACTGCTATATTCAATTGCAACGTCCTCTGCCTGAACAAATCAAATGTTACCTCTCCTGTTAATTTCGTACTCCCTCGGTCCTATAATATAAGAGCGTTTTCGACACTATACTAGCGTAGAAAACATTCTTATATTATGAGACGGAGGGAGTACTATATAGGGGCAACATCTTTTCTGCCAGTTTACACGGTCTTGTGTCCGCAGATGTAGATGTCGTGTGATGTCGGTCTGCAATCCAATTTGCATTGTTGCCACCGTCCCAGGGCAATCTGACCTGTTGCCGCTAGCATGACTATCTACGTGATGGTCTGGCCGATTTCCTGTCACAGTTTACCGGACAACGCATTTTTGATACGGCATGTCCTGTAAATTTGACCTTCGTCATGCCGGCACCACATCGCGCCAACGCTATTGTTCTGCCAATTCTGACCTATGTCAATATCTCTGCGCCGCTACTCCATCGGTCTAACTTCAACACCAAGCCAAATATCTCTGGTTATTTATTTTGCATAAATCAGTTATGCAAAGGAATTATTATTATTATTATTATTATTATTATTATTATTATTATTATTTCTGGCTTGCACTACTTCATGTGCGCAGGTAATCTATTTCGACTACATCACGCCGCCGCCTCGGCAAGGCAACGTTGTCGTCCCGCCTGTATCGACCAAGATGCGTCAACACCTCAACAAGTTACTATGTGTCGGCATAGTCGCGCCGTTCCTTTGCCGAGCCGATGTCGACCATGCGGCGCCATCATTCTATCGTGCTCACAACGGCCGCTCTGTGCCGCAACCCCGCGAATCTGACTTTAACTCCATGCTATATCTCTTCCATTAATTATTTTGCATAAATTTATTGTGCAAAGATTTTTTTTTTACTTTGGTTTGCACCACTTTATGTGTGCTAGGAAAACTCACTCTGTGCACTCCCCGTGAGAATAGGGACAGTTTGGTCGGGTGCCCATCGATCCGAGGTACCAGCAACCCTAAAAGGAGTGAGTGAGTTTCAAAAAAAAAAGGAGTGAGTGGTGCACTTCCTCAGTACTATCCCTCGTAGCATACCGATAGGTACAGTAGGAGGTACACATGGGCTATTCCAAGCCTGAACTCCGATATAGCGACGCTCCATGGAACGTGCGATCGCTTCCTCGAATGTTTTGCCATCATATGCATTGACTTTGACTTGTGCCTTCGGCCAAGCTGAATTGCCTCGCTCCTTATATCTCCACATTTTTTTCTTTTTGGAAATTATATCTCCACATGTTTGGTTGAGGGTGTCACTAACGCACCTCTGCGGTTGTTACATCTGAGTCAGCCGGTTAAGTATCTCAGGTGGGTGAAGCCGAAAGTTGTCACGAAACACGAGATCAGTTGACACGTCGAAGGAACCGATAAGTAGCCACTACAAGACTTAGCTTCGAATAAGGCAGCACAAGAAAGGGCAACGTAAGTCCTTAGTATCACCGAGGCCATGCCAATACAACTAGTACAGATGGAGCGATTGATCAAAAGATTTTTTTTTCAAAGTCCTTTGTCTTCTTCAGCAAGGGATGCTCTGGTAATTTGAAGGCTGAAATAAAAAGTGCATTGATGTCCTGAAAGATCGTGTGTGGAATAAGGTCAAATGGTGAATGGCTAAAAAACTTATCACTCGCGTAGTGCCAGTCTACTGATCTACTCACTAGTAGAAAAAGGGTCAAATGTCAAGCACATTAGTGCCGGTTTGCTTTTGAGCCGGCACTAACGTGTGCATTAGTGCCGGTTCCAACGGCTAGCCGGCCGCTTTCATTAGTACCGGTTCGTGGCCGACCTTTAGCACCGGTTCGTGCCACGGACCGGTACTAAAGTGAGTGGTGGCAGGATATTGTCAGTCCGGGGCCCCTCCAGCACCTTTAGTACCGGTTCGTGGCACGAACCGGTGTTAAAGGTCGTCCTACATAAACCCTTCGTCCACCCGAGCTCGCTCTGTTCTTCCCCTTTCCCCTCTCCTCTCTGTTCTTCCCCTCTTCCTCTCGAGCTCATCACACATTTTGCCCAAAATTTGTCAAGATTTGAAGGCCCCCGTCCATTCAAATGATCACAAAGGTTAGCAACTTTGTCCTTTCATCTCTCATTGCTAGATTAGCTCTTGCAATACTTTGTATAGTGATTAATTTATGAGTTTAGTAATTTGGGAGGAAATATATGTGCTAGTATTTGATTTATATGCAATTTGAGGTCAAAAATAACACTTAGTTTGCATATGTAGGTGTGGTTTACTTAGTGCCTTCTAAATCTCCGTCGTAACCACAGTCGATCGCCCGCACCGTTCCGTCGCCGGCACCACCTTGTGGTGAGCCTCTTGTTCATGAATATTTTACATTACCAAATTGATGTTTGTGTGATTTGGATATATAGTTACTCGTATAATTATCTTACCCGTACGTTGTTTGTTATACATAGTGCCATGGTTTTGATATCCGTCCCCGTCGGCCCTCGTCCTTGTTATGATTCGGATGTGGTATATTCTCTTTTAAAACTAGTTGTTGCATTTCGTGTTTATGACAAATTATGCCCATCAAGTTGATATAGATATTTTTGTCTAGGAGGTTTGTGAACCGGAAATTCCAACCGACCCTATTGTCGAGAGGTTAAATTTAGTTGAAAGAGAAAACGAGTATTTGAAAGAAAAATTGAAAAGAATTGAGGGGGAGAAGATGGAATTGGAGTTGCATGTTGCCGTGTCGTCGATGATCACAAGATCAAGATGGAGAAAATGCGCTTGAATATTAGAAAGATTAGAAAATATGCCATTGATAGTGAGGCTTGGTATCATTATGTTGTTGGATCAATTGTTACCTTAGTTGTGATCTTGATCGCATTTGTTGTTGCATTTAAATGCTTTAGTTATAGAGTTATTTGTTTGTTGCATTTAAGTCTTGTATGAACTTGTATTAATTTGGTCTTTTCGGTGTTGTGTAATGAAGATGAGCCGACAATGGATGTACGATGACCGATGCTCTCCCGAGTTCATTAATGGCGTGCAAACTTTTCTGCTTGCGGCTGAGGCAAACAAGCGGGTGGATGGTTTTATGCCTTGTCCATGTTTAGTCTGTAAGAATGACCACAATTACTCTACGTCAAGAACCATTCACGTCCACCCGTTTAAGTCCGGTTTCATGCCCCACTATAATGTTTGGACCAAGCACGGAGAAAGAGGGGTTATGATGGAAGACAATGAAGAAGAAGAGGACGACAACAGCTATCCTGGCCATGGGTTCCCTGAATACGATGATACAACAATGGGGGAAGTAGCTGAGCCAGCAATGCGAGAAGAAGCTGAAGAAGAGGCATCAGATGAGCCCGCTGATGATCTAGGTCGGGCCATTGCCAATGCAAAGAGAAACTGCGCAAGTGATTTGGAGAAGAAGAAGTTGCAGCGCATGTTAGAGGATCAAAAGAAATTGTTGTATCCGAATTGCGAAGCTGACAAGAAAAAGTTGGGCACCACACTGGAATTGCTGCAATGGAAGGCAGAGAATGGTGTATCTGACAAGGGATTTGGAAAGTTGTTGGTAATGATAAAGAATATACTTCCAAAGGACAACGAATTGCCCAAGAGTACATACGAAGCAAAGAAGGCTGTCTGCCCTCTAGGGTTAGAGGTGCAGAAGATACATGCATGCCCTAATGACTGCATCCTCTACCGCGGTGAGTACGAGGATTTGAACGCTTGCCCGGTGTCGTGGAATTGTCACGGCAGATGTCCTTAGTGTCAGGACTTAGTCGCGAGGCCAGCGCATCTATGTGGTAGCTTGAGAGGGGTTAGGCGGAATCGAGAGACGCAACACAAAACAAGGATTTAGACAGCTTCGGGCCCCGGGAAACATCATCCGGTAACAACCCTACATGCTGTTTGAGGCTAGGTCTCATTATGATCACGGGAGAGTCGCCGGGAACCGGCTCTCGGTGTCTAGCCCTAGAGATTGTTTCTTGTTACTTGTTTCTCTTTGGGGTGCCCTGCCCCTCCTTATATAAGTTAGAGGGGCGGGTTACATGTGGAGTCCTACTAGGACTAGGACTAGTCTATCTTCTCTTACAAGTTAATTACAAGTCCGGGTCTTGCTTCCTCGTAAAGGAAATATTCGTCATTCCTTTCTTCTTAAGTCGGCCCATCATAAACGTGAGCCGGCCTTCTGGGCCTTGGACCTTGTCTTCTATCTAACCCGCCGTCGGGGTCATCCGTGAGTCGTCTGACAGTGAGCCGCCAGACCCATGAGTCTCCAGTTCTCCGGCGGGTCACGGTGAAGCGCCAAGTCCGGCCGGGTCATACTTCCGGCCGGGTCATACCGCGGGGTATATCCCCGACATTAGTCCCAAGTTTAATTTGGATTTATCCATGTTAAACTAATCTGTAATATAAACACAAGAACAAATTTGACAGGTTGTGTTCCGGGTTAAATATTCTTTGTAAGCCAGCACTTGATCATCCTTAAGTCCTTGTCATCTTCCTTCTTGATATGTATCCATAGCAAATCTCTTTAGCAGATATGTTCTAATTTTGCCAATGCAAAAAAATCCAGATACTTCCTTTGAAAAATCCGGGTCAATAGGCCAGCTTCAGAGTCAATTTGCTGACATTGATCTCTTGTTGAGAAATATTGTAAGAGATAATCCACTTGACTCAGCTTTCAATGCTCTGACTTGACAAAAATATTGGTCTTCAAATATTCAACTTATATTCAGCCGGCTTAAAGATATAAAACTTGCCGGTTTATGAGTACCAAAATTGCCGGGTTATAAAGGCTGATACTTCCGGGTCATGATTGTTGCCAACGCCGGTTCCTGTAGCCCTCAAGTCTTGAGGAGAACAAAGTGATGGCTTAAGACTTGCTTCAATATAAATGCTGCCACTTTGAAGAAATCCATATTGCTCATCTCAGTCACTAGTAAAAACTGAATACTCCATATTATGTAGCCCCCAAGTGCCGGGTTGTCATGCTTGCAGCAACCTGGGACTTGTAATTGCCTCATGCTCATGTAAACTTCAACCGGTGTAGCCCCCAAGGGCCGGGTCAGTAAGATATTACCGAGCTGGGACTTTGTATATGATTTATTGATAATAACAGTATATGATGTAATCTCCACCATGGGGCTTGAACCCACGTCCACAAGGTTAAGAGCTTTGTACTCTACCCACTGAATAGTGGATCTTTCAATATAATGGATTAAGGCTTGTGTACCTTGAATTTTCGACAGGAGCAATTGGTAGCCCCTAAGGGCCGGCTCATTACAATGTGACGAGTCGGGTCTTCAATAAGATGAGCAAAAAAAATGACTTTGCATTAGCCCCCAAGTGCCGGGTCGTAAGCCTGCAGCGACTCGGGACTATTCTTTCCATTGTAGAATAAATCATATCCATTGATAAAATAATAGCCATTGCGCCAAAGCGACTTGAATACCTCATCTGTTGATAAGTCAATCCGGAGTTTAAATACCCGGCGGCTCTTGGCCGATGGCGACTTAATACGCCTCCATTGTAAGCCGGAATTTTTACAACCCGGCGGCTTATAGCCTTTGAGAAAACCAAGAATTGATAACCCTTTTGAGACACCAATTTCAATCTTTGATGATGGGCTTGAACTTAATCATTTATGTAAGTCATAGCCCTGTAAATCCTGCACAGAGTTTAAACAACATATGCCCTGGTGACTTAACGTTAAAAGCCAGGGCGGGTAACCACCCAAATGTAGTCTTATCCTGCACACAAGTAGATCACAAGATCCCTTGGCGGTTTACCGCAGGGCGGGTCATAATATCTTACATATGACCACGGATGTGTAAAAAAGGAGTCACAGAGAAGCCTGTTATGAATCATAACTTTAAAACATAACAATAATATCATACTTGTGATATTGAATTTGCATTTGTCGGTTTATATGACCTGTGATATTGAACTGTACCGCCGGCTTATGATACCTGTGCAGTAAGTGTGATAACCCAATCCTTAGAAGCCAATGCTTCCACATAGATAATGATTGTCATAAGCCGGCGACTTATCATCGAAAATCAAGCCGGGTTTAAATAGAAACCACTCATATACACTTTAGATGTGTTCAAAAGAGCTTCAAATAAAATCCCAAAAATTATTGGCAAAAAGAAACTTCAAAAAATCTTGAGGCTTCTGATTCGAATACGATCAGAAAACCGTCCCAAAGGGGTTAAGCTAAGATTCGAATACGATCATATAGCCCCCAGTGGCTTTGGCGTTGCCGATCAAGAGGGTACCGACAGCTATGTTCTCTTTGGTTCGAATACGACCTATGTTTGAACAGGAAGCCCCCAAATGACCTTGAGAGTTGTTTAACGACGCTAATTCGAATACGATCCACGTCGGTTCCCAAAGGGGGTTGAGCTATGGTTCAAATATGACCAAGAAACTCCCCAATGAGCTCGGCAGTGTGCCGATCAAAAGGGTATCGACAGCTATGTTCTCTTTGGTTCGAATACGACCTATGTTTGAACAGGAAGCCCCCTAGTGATCATGAGAATATTTAACGACTCCGATTCGAATACGATCAGGGTCACACCAAAAGGGTTAAGCTAAATTCGAATACGATCAGCTCCCGATGGTCATTAAAGCAGGGTACCTATATTTGAGTTGTGCTTTGTAACAGACTCTCTTTGGTCCCTTTAATTTTTCCTGAGAACTCGGACTTTGCGAGAGACAACCTCTTTTTGAACCGGAAATTTGTAAACCGGATATTGAGAGCTTCAAAGCTTTATAAGATACAAATTTACCTTGAGCCGGACGTTTGAACTGGATTTGAGAGCTTCAAAACTTTGCGGGAGAAAGATATCTCTTGAACCGGATTTTAAACCAGAATCTTTATTTGAACCGGCACTTTTCTGACGGCCTTTAAAGTTTCATCAATATGGTAGTAGCCTCCGGAACCGGGTTATTTTTCCCTCCAATGACCCGGGGTTCCCGAGTCATGTCACTGTAGCCCCCAAGTCTCAAGATGACTCGAGGAGTTGGCTTGAGATTCTCCATATTTAACCGTGATATAAACCGGCATAACTTGTATATCACTGGTGTTGATAACACGATGTGTATCCACAGAAGGTTGAGGTGACTGCGGCGGGTTATAAATGATCCCGTATGAGCCGTGTCAGCAACTCGGCCAATGGTTCCTTCCAACTGGCTGTTTGAAGTTTAACCAAACTGTAGCGATGGCGACTTGTGCGCATGTCCATTGAGCCATCCAGGTGCAGACGGCGGCTGATTACATATGATAATTTGCCTCCAATTTGTTGGAAGAAAACCGGGCTTCCCAAGTAGTGACCTGCTCATACTCAATACGCAGCTCATGCAGATAAGTGCGGCTCGGTGTGTTGATGTAGACCAGGCCGCGAGAGGCGGACGGAAAAGACGACCTCAGCATCAGAGGTGGCTCAAACAGATGAACCGGCCGCGGTGTTATAAACCGGCGCGGTCGGGCGAGCTAACCACGTCGTTTTGATGTAGTGAACAATTGTCCTGCATCAACAATATTGCAGACCAAGACAAAGATAAAGGGTGAACCGGCCACGGCGTGGTAAACCGGTGTGGACGGGTGAGTCGGCCGTGACCTTTGTAAGCCGGTGCGGACAGCGAGTCGGCCACGGCGTTGTAAGCTGGCGCAGACACGTGAACCGGCCGCGAGGGCGGACGGGTGAGTCGTCCGTGGCGCTGCAACGTAGCGCGGACGGGCGAGTCGGCCGGCGCGTTGACGTAATCCGGATTATGACACGCCAATCCGTGAAGCCGTGCGGTACCGCCGAACGTGCCTCCGTGGCATAACACCACTTTGTAATGAATAATTCTCCTGTATATGACAATGCACAAACGAGAGTAATTGTTCGCGAAGAAAATAAGAATGTATCAATAGAAACTTGACAGGATGGATTTCACCTGATACGTTTTATCAAGAAGCATCAGCTGTAGGGTTGCAACAATGATGACAGAGATGGCGGCTTAAAGCACAGCTCCGGGCGGGTCAAGGCTAGTAAGCAGCTGCGGCGGCGCAGAAGTAGTGGCGGCCGAGAAGGTCGCAAGGATGAGACAACGGCAGAGGCGTGAAGCGTCGGCGGCTCACCATAGCAGGGGCGGCTCAACGCTGCCTCGGCGGCTTGATAAACGCTAGTACAAAAGTGATGTTGGCGCGCGCCCCTTATGCGACACCTTTGTAATGAATAAGGGTCCTGCGAAAAAAGTACCACAGGCCAAAGTAATTGTTCTTTGACAAAAAGGAATATGCGCCAAAATTATACTTAGAGGGATATCACCTGATTCGCCCGGACGACAGATGAGTCGGCCGTGGCATTGCAAACCGGTGCAGACGGGCGAGTCGGCCGCGTTGTGTTGCTGATTTGTTCAGATGACGGTGATCCGTTCAACGCGACAAAGGCGGCTCAGGCAGGCCGGCAATTTAATATAGCCCCCGACGGCTCAATACGACAGAGACGGCTCAGGCAGTTCCATGGTGATGGCGGATTATAGGCCGAACGAGGTTCGGGTCACGACAGGCTGTTGAAGCAGGCTTGGAACAGAGGTCGGTGACTCAATGCGGGTGAACCACGGCAGCTGCAAAGGTGAGATGTCCACGGCGGTCGCTGCGGTCACATAGGAAACAGAGCAGAAGACCCTGGTGAAGTAGCATCCGGCTCAAGGTGAGCCCTCCTTCTCCGGGTCACAGTTGGTTTGTACCCATGTCCGCGCAGCGTTTAAAACAAGGGCAACGACAGACCACATCAGCAACTCTACGTGCCGGCGAAATGAGGTGAGGAGAGCCGCGGGTGCTCGGTGAGGCGACGGCGGAGGTGGTTTGCTGCGGAGGCCGGCCGGCTTGGCGCGGGTAGCCCAGGTTGCATCCATGGCCACCGCGGCGGGCGGTAGGGCCAGCCACAACTGCATCTTCCTCCGGGTCGTAGACGGCTTGACCAATCCATGTCCGATTCCTTTTCCAAATCATTACCTTCTTTATTTAATCTTTAGTCACGCTGGCCCCTCCAGGTTCTAGTGTGTGTAGCAGCAAGGGATTGAACCCAAAAACTGATTTTGCTTCTCATGGACGAAACTCACTAGACAATCTGAAGTAGATTAAACTTGTATGGAGTATTACTTTGCTTCTGGCCAGCGAGTAGTTGTACTAGTTGTAATTGGTCAAAACTCTCTGTACTTGGCGTCCTGCGGTAATTGGACGAGGTGAAGGCGGCCTGGAACGAAGATGACGAAGCGGTCAAGGTGCGTTTTTCCTCCTTCGAGTCGTGCTAGTTTTGGACGAATCCATCCCCGCATCTTCCAGGTCGTGGCCCTTGTATTTTATTTTTAATCTCCAACCACATGCCGGATTCCTTCTGAGATCTTGTGTGGACCAGTATCTTTTAAGCCGGCTTGTACCATATTGTTACGCTTGGAACCTCTCCTTGATGCTTCTTGAGTCTTCACGTGATGCATCGGAATTGATCAATCCAAACTTGCTCTGATTAGAGCTCACGAACATGATCTCGGCAACTTGCGATGGCGCACAGGAGTAACCCTAACTTCTTGAATCTTCTTTAACCGATGAATTGCAATCTTCTCGGTTCCTCAGAGAGATCCCTCCAAGAACTCAACACCACCGTGCGCGGGCCCCACGGTGGGCGCCAACTGTCGTGGAATTGTCACGGCAGATGTCCTTAGTGTCAGGACTTAGTCGCGAGGCCAGCGCATCTATGTGGTAGCTTGAGAGGGGTTAGGCGGAATCGAGAGACACAACACAAAACAAGGATTTAGACAGCTTCGGGCCCCGGGAAACATCATCCGGTAACAACCCTACATGCTGTTTGAGGCTAGGTCTCATTATGATCACGGGAGAGTCGCCGGGAACCGGCTCTCGGTGTCTAGCCCTAGAGATTGTTTCTTGTTACTTGTTTCTCTTTGGGGGTGCCCTGCCCCTCCTTATATAAGTTAGAGGGGCGGGTTACATGTGGAGTCCTAGTAGGACTAGGACTAGTCTATCTTCTCTTACAAGTTAATTACAAGTCCGGGTCTTGCTTCCTCGTAAAGGAAATATTCGTCATTCCTTTCTTCTTAAGTCGGCCCATCATAAACGTGAGACGGCCTTCTGGGCCTTGGACCTTGTCTTCTATCTAATCCGCCGTCGGGGTCATCCGTGAGTCGTCTGACAGTGAGCCGCCAGACCCGTGAGTCTCCAGTTCTCCGGCGGGTCACGGTGAAGCGCCAAGTCCGGCCGGGTCATACCGCGGGGTATATCCCCGACACCCGGTATGCGGTGCATTGCGCTATAAGATCAGGCGCGATGACCCTGGTGATGTCGAGGGCGAGCGCCCTAGGAAGAAGATTCCTGCCAAGGTGATGTGGTATGCTCCTATAATACCACGGTTGAAACGTTTGTTCCAAAACAAAGAGCATGCCAAGGCGATGCGATGGCACAGAGAAGACCGAAAGAAAGACGGAAAGTTGAGAGTACCCGCTGACGGGTCGCAGTGGAGAAAAATCGAGAGAAAGTACGGGAAGGAGTTTGCAGATGACGCAAGGAACGTATGGTTTGGTCTAAGCGCAGATGGCTTTAATCCTTTTGGGGAGCAGAGCAGCAACCATAGCACCTGGCATGTGACTCTATGTTTGTATAACCTTCCTCCTTGGTTGTGCATGAAGCGGAAGTTCATTATGATGCCAGTGCTCATCCAAGGCCCTAAGCAACCCGGCAACGACATTGATGTGGACCTAAGGCCATTAGTTGAAGAACTCTTACAGCTGTGGAATGGAACAGGTGTACGTGCGTGGGATGAGCACATGGGGGAAGAATTTGACCTAAAGGCCTTGCTGTTCGTGACCATCAATGATTGGCCTGCTCTCAGTAACCTTTCAGGACAGACAAACAAGGGATACCGCGCATGCACGCACTGTTTGGATGATACCGACAGTATATATTTGGACAATTGTAAGAAGAATGTGTACCTGGGACATCGTCGATTTCTTCCGAGCAGGCATCCCGTAAGAAAGAAAGGCAAGCATTTCAAAGGTGAGGCGGATCACCGGACGAAGCCTCGCCACCGTACTGGTGCTGATGTACATGATATGGTCAAGGATTTGAAGGTAGTCTTTGGAAGGGTCCTGGCGGACAACCTGTTCCGAATGACGCTGACGGACGCGCACCCATGTGGAAGAAGAAATCTATATTTTGGGACCTGCCCTATTGGAAAGACCTAGAGGTCCGCTCTGCAATCGACGTGATGCACGTGACGAAGAATCTTTGCGTGACCCTGCTTGGCTTCTTGGGCGTGTATGGGAAGACAAAAGATACACCTGAGGCACGGGAGGACCAGCAACGTATGCATGGAAAAGACGACATACATCAGGGTCATGCCAGCTACGCTCTTACCAAAGAAGAGAAGGAAATCTTCTTTGAATGCCTGCTCAGTATTAAGGTACCGTCTGGCTTCTCGTCGAATATAAAGGGAATAATAAACATGGCAGAGAAAAAGTTCCAGAACCTAAAGTCTCATGACTGCCACGTGATTATGACGCAACTGCTTCCGGTTGCATTGAGGGGGCTTCTACCGGATAACGTTCGATTAGCCATTGTGAAGCTATGTGCATTCCTCAATGCAATCTCTCAGAAGGTAATCGATCCAGAAATCATACCAAGGTTAGAGAATGATTTGGTGCAATGTCTTGTCAGTTTCGAGTTGGTGTTCCCACCATCCTTCTTCAACATCATGACGCACGTCCTAGTTCACCTATGCGAAGAGATTAACGTTTTGGGTCCTGTATTTCTACACAATATGTTCCCCTTTGAGAGGTTCATGGGAGTCTTAATGAAATATGTTCATAACCGTGCTAGGCCAGAAGGAAGCATCTCCAAGGGCCATGAAAATAAGGAGGTCATTGAGTTTTGTGTTGACTTTATTCCCGACCTTAAGCCGATTGGTGTTCCTAAATCGCGGCATAAGGGCAGACTGGATGGAAAAGGCATGCTAGGAGGGAATAAAAAAATATGTATGGACGGACATTTTCTCACTGAAGCACACTACACAGTTCTACAGAATTCCGCCTTGGTGGCTCCGTATATGGACGAACAAAAGAATTTTCTACGCTCCAAACACCCGGAGCGGTCTGATGACTGGATTACACGTGAACAAACCAGGAGTTTCACCGGCTGGTTGCAGACACGTACCATGCATGACGCCTCTATTGAAGATGACCTGTACTCGTTGTCCCAGTTACCATCTTCGAATATAATGACTTTCAAAGGGTACGAGATAAATGGTAATACATTTTACACGATCGCCCAAGATAAGAAGAGCACCAACCAAAACAGTGGTGTCCGCTTTGATGCAACAACCAAGACGGGAAAGGAAACATATTATGGTTACATAGAGGAGATATGGGAACTTGACTATGGACGTGGTTTGAAGGTCCCTTTGTTTCGGTGCAAATGGATCAATATGACACGAGGCGGGGTAACGGAAGACCCGCAGTATGGAATGACAACTGTGGATCTCAACAATCTTGCGTATGCAGACGAACCATTCGTCCTAGCTAATGATGTGGCGCAGGTTTTCTATATGAAGGATATGTCTACCAAGCTGAGAAAAAGAAAAGATAAGGAAGCGAATGCATCATACGATGAGCCAAAGCGCCACATAGTTCTTTCTTGGAAGAGAAACATCGTGGGAGTGGATGACAAGACAGACATGTCAGAAGATTATGAAAAGTTTGATGAAATTGCTCCATTCACAGTGAATATTGACCCGAGTATCCAGTTAAATGATGAAGATTTTCCATGGCTACAGCGCAAAGGGACACATGCGAAGAAAAAGTTTCACACCCAAAGATCTGGGATGTGATCGGCTTCATTATCATCACTTTCTTCTGTGTTTCACACCCAGGAGGGAATCTCTCTAATAGTTAGGGTAGTTATGTGTTTTGGCATTTGAAACGCGAAGAAATTTTATCTGCAAACAAATTCTTTCATGCATTTACTGATTTTTTCAGCTAAATGACCCTGAAATTGAAAAGCATTTCAAATGAACTCAGAAAAGGTTGAAAGTTGGCATGGTATAATAATTTCACACACATAGCATGTGCAAAAAAGTAGAGAGGGTTACCGATAAAAGTGGATGCACTTCGTGTACAAAATGGACAATCTCTTTCGAAGTATCAGGGTTTCGGACGAAAACTCATCCGTTACAAAGGTATTTCATTTTTTTAAATAACCTAAGCATTACCAAATTGAATATAATGATAAAACACACTAATATTAAACATAAGAAAAAATAATCACTGAAAATCTATTTTCAAAGTTAAATTATTCACAAACTAGTGATTCACACAAATATCAAATAATTCAAAGTGTAAACTATTCAAATTTGTAAACTACCGGCACTAATAGAAAGTTTGTAATTTTTGTACCTAAAGCAAAAATATTCACAAAGAAACTCTAAATACAGCAAAAAACAACTCAAAAATAAATAAAGCAAAAAAATAAGAAAATAAAAAAGCCCGCCTACTGCGCCACAGCGGCCTGCTACGACTAGAAACCCAACCTGTTGTTGGGCCAGGATGCAGGCCCGCAAAGGCCCAGTAGGCCCACAGGGCAGCACAGAACATTTAGGCCCAGTAGGCCTGCTTTGGAGAGGAGCTCGAGAAAGCTACCGCACTGGGGCATATAAACCAGTGCGGACGCCCCTCGGCTAGCGAGGTGGCACTAAACATGACGCACCGCACCTGCGCCAGCGCACCCCCTTTAGTACCGGGTGGTGGCTCAAACCGGTACTAAAGGGGGGTTCTTTAGTACCGGTTGGAGCCACCACCCGTACTAAATGGTGTGCGCTTCCCGCCGCTTGGCCTGGCCAAAACAGACCTTTAGTACCGGTTGGTGGCTCCAACCGGTACTAAAGGGGTGTTTTATATAAGAAAGCACTTCAAAAAAATTCAGTTTCTCATCTCTCCCTCTGCTTCTTTCTCCTCTGCCCCGTCGCCGCCCC
>NC_057805.1:455199272-455204210 GCF_018294505.1 Triticum aestivum | reverse complement strand
TTTAGGTATAGAAATGTTAGCAATTTTTCTGTTTTTTAGTTATAGAAGTATTAGAAATGTTAGTTATATATATAAAAATGTTAGAAATTTTAGAATTAGTTTTAGTTAGATAAATTAGATTAATGTCAAATTGTTAGAATTTGCATATAGAATTTTAGTTATCACAATCCAATCATTTAAAAAATGTTACTTTTTGCGGGCATATAGTATTTGTTCTCGACGATGCCCGGCCCGCATCCTCGCCGTTGACCCGTTCGCGACGACGTCCGGCTGACCCATGTCCGGGATTGGGCTCCGCCGGGCTGGCACTGGGAGGTGCTACCTAGAGGGGCGCGCCGCTTGGTGAGGAACCCGGCCTTGGGTCCCGTCGTCGACCCTGATCTCCTTTGGTGGCATTCGCGTGGGCCACATTCGGTGCAGAGGGAGCCGGCCCCGCCGGAGGTGGTGCGTCGTCGTGTCAGGGAGGAGGATGAGCACGCCCATCGCTACATGGCTGCTATGGACGTCAGGTTCTCCAATACCTGGCAGGTTCTTTGGGCAGATGACCGGAGATATGATCATGTGATGGTTCCTTGTCTTTGGGTGTCCACCGCCCGCGCCCCAGGAACCGGGAGTGGCCTAGATTCTTCTATAGTATTCGATCTTTATTAGCTACCTAGCCAGTGATGTATTCGAGATTATATATTATTCAAGATGATGTATTCGAGATTATATATTATTCGAGACGATGCATATTATGTACTATATGATTCAGTTTTTCCTTATTGATTGCATCCATGCATTGTAATTTGAATACTAAATTGTTTTATATTTCTTCTGTATTAGTTAAATAAAAGCTATGGCGGACAATACCGGCAGAGAGGGAGAAGAGGCCCTGTTCGAGATCATACGCAGCCCTAACAGGCCAGATGATCTGAATGAAGCAAATGACGGCTCCCAATATCTGAACAATACCGGGGAGGGTGATGATAAGATATTCGATCTCGACGACCGAGCTGATGAAGTCATGAACTATGATTATGATTATGATGACGCAAACTGATGACGAATACAATGTTGATCTTGAAATAACAAAGACTACCGGCGAGGTATATTTATATAAGCAGGCATCTAGTGATCATCACATGTTTTTTTATTTGAAGATATATTAACGAATCGATCTTTCTTCTTTCAGCCCTCCGGATCGAGCAAATCTGCTTCTACAAACAGCAGGACAAAGCACGACTCGGGCAAAAAGTTGAAGGAGGGTGTGAACTACAACATCGATTCCATCAAAGCTAGTGGCGAACCCCTCACGCCTAAGAACATTGCGAACAAGTTCGTTCGTCAGTGCCGAGTTCTTGTGAAGGACCAACTCCCGATCTCCATTCAAGAATGGAAAGAGCCAAAAACTAAACGCCCAGATGTTACTTGGGTCGACGACAGAGCAAAACAAAAGCTTTGGGAATCTTTGATGGAACATTTCACCCTACCAGATTATTTCACTGATGCAGATGTGCAGAAAGTCAAGGATGCTGCTCTTAAGAAGATGGCAATTGCATTCAACACCCACAAGAAAACTGTATGGGCCAACTACCTCGCTGCAGAAAGGAAGACTCCAGGATTCAAGGGAACACTGGAGAAGCAAAGAGAACACTGGCCCGCTTTCGTGAAATTCAAGGAATCAGTCTAAGGAACGGTCGAGAAAAAACAAGGCCAATGCCGCAAAAAAGACGCAGTTCTATAGGCTGGGTCCAGGTGGCTACGTGGTGGCAATGCCTAAGTGGGATAAGTCTGAGCAAGAGATGGAGGATGCAGGGGTCACTCCAGTTACTAGGAGCTGGCCCCCTAGGTGCAGAACTTGGTTCTATGCGCATGGGGGGGCATTGGACCCGAAGACAGGCCTGGTTTCGAAGAAGGCAAGTCTAAAAGGAGCAGAACAAAAGTTACTTGACGCAATAGAAGATGCTCGAAAGGGGGTGTTCACGCCCAACAGAGAGAACGATGAGCTTACGCGCGCCCTGGGAAATCCTGAACACCCGGGAAGAACACGAGGCAAGGGCGTTATTCCCTGGTATGAGGGCTTTTCGGAATGGAACGACGACTACAGAACCCGTGCAAGAAAGAAGATGGAGGAGGAGAAGAAGAGGAAGCTGGAGGAGGAGCAGAGGAAGCAGGACGCGGAACGCCTTCAAGGCCTAGAAGCAAGGCACGCAGACTTGGCACTCAAATTCCAGCAGCAGCAGCAGATCGACTCACTTAGCCAGGAAAGGGGGTCTCAGCAGCGGCAGCGGCAAGCGGATGATCATCCAGCATTGGATAGCACCGTCCCATCCATGCCGAGAAGCAGCGTTGGTTCCGCCCCGGGTGACGCACTACTGGATACATACCCTGTGGATGACATCATAGAGAACACTAACTGTGAGCTACACTTCAAAATGAAGAACATATCCATGAAGGTGGCGGACGCCGTTGCTTTTACAATTACCCCCAAAGCAATCTTCCATTGCTCCCCGATTCCAGCAGGGCTCGTGTCTTGGTTGATGAGGTGGTGGACCCATATTCAGGGCTACAACTTGACATTCCTGGAGGTGACGACGAGCACACACTGGGAGAGGCCATACATCGTATCATCCTATGGAGAAAGGATTGCATCATCTTTCAAAGTCCACCGACACCGCGTCTGCCGACTCCTCCTCGAAGTCCACGAACGCGTGAGCAGACTCCTGCTTCAAGTCCGGCACAGCGTCAGGCCACTCCTCCTGTTTCAAGTCCGACACCGTGTCAGGCCACACCTCCTGCTTCAAGTCCGGCACAGCGTCAGGCCACACCTCCTGCTTCAAGTCCGACACCGTGTCAGGCCACACCTCCTGCTTCAAGTTCGGCACAGCGTCAGGCCACTCCTCCTGCTCCAACTAAGCCACATCAGCCGTCTCCGCCGCCTAAGCAATCGCAGAAAAGACACGCCGCAACTATGGTGCGTAGCGGTACGAGTCGAGGTAGTACAGGAAGTACATGCAGAGACAAGCGATATAAATATGGTCCAAGTAGCATCGCTCCTCTTCCTCAGAGGCCTTACGACATGACCGAGGAGCAAAACGATGCAATAGTGCGGGCCGAAGTGGACGCCCATTTTGGACCGAAACCGGCACCGCCGCCGAGGGAGAAAGTGCCTGAGGAAAAGATTGATCACTTCATTCGTATGGCTAGACCACCAGCTCCCAAGCCTGTTGACTCAAACCATGAGCGCCAAATCAGGAAGGCACATCGAGCACGACTACAGAAAGAAGCGAGATCGAGCTCGAGCCAACAAGCAGCTGTCAAAAAATGCGGGACAACCGTTCCCCAGCTGGGAGAACAGGCGGCGCAATCGATCCCCCCGCTTGTTGTGCCAACAACACATGAGAGTACGCGCGCCCAATATTATTGTGGGCAAACCGTTTACGTTTCCGAGCTGGCCAATGTGGTAATAACCGAGGAGCATATAATGCAGGCTGAAATGCTCAAGATCACTGTTGGACAACTCCTCGATATCGAGCCCATGTCTCCGCTTAGAGAGGAGGAAATAAAACGGAAATATGTCCGGGGCCAACCTTTGGTCGAGCCCGAGGAGGTCAAGAACCTCCCAATGAGAATGTATGAATTGCATGATTTGTACATGAAAATTACCAAGGTTTCCAATCGAGAGTCCCTCATGGTGCAAGTCGAGGAAGATCATTACTTCAATAAGAAAGCTCTGTCCGTTGAGTATTCAGAACTATTTCAGTTATTCAATCAAGATGCACTCGACAAATCTATCGTCAGTTGCTATTGTCTGTAAGTGATTTCTTTCTGTAATTTAAGTCTCAAGCTAGCTCTAGTGCTCATTGATTGATCATTAATTACCTGTAATTATATATCCTCACTATATATTCTTTTCTGTGGTATTGTGCAGGATGAAGATGTATGAAATGAAAAAAGCTGCACGCTATGGCATTAGGTTCATTGACCCAAATACCGTTAATGAATACACATGGAAATTGGAATGGTGTAGACAAGATGTAGAGAAAAACATGCTAGAGTTATTGAAGCGCCTCAATAGCAATGAAGATATACTACTTCCTTACAACTTCCAGTGAGTCACACTCTCTTGTACTACAAATTCTGTTTTTGCTTACTAGCTAGATGTTAATAAGTGTATAGGGTTTAGGGTTATAGTTGATTAGTGTTATGCACATGCCCGCTTAATTTATACATGCAAACGTATGCGCATGCAGGTTCCACTAGATCTTGTTAGACATTAAAGTTGACGAAGAAAAAGTTGAAGTACTGGACTCACTACTTAAAAAGGATAGTGACTACAGCATCGTGAAGGGGATAGTCGACAGGTTATTTCAATCATTATTAACTATATCTCGGCCTATTTAGTTCGTCATTTCCTGATATGAACTATTTTTAATAACCCCTTTATTAATTTTCTTTGCCGGCGGGCAGGGCTTGGGCAAAGTACATCAAGGTGACTTCAGGAAAATGGCGACAAAAGCTATGTTGGTATCGACCCAAGGTAAGTAATTAAGTAGTACAAGCTAGCTAGCTACCATCTCTTTAATTCTTGTTTCAATACCATTAATTAATTAACATGCTTGATTAATTATTATCTGATTAAATTCTATTCTCGTAAAGGCCCTGAAGCAGGCGCCGGGGACTGAAGTATGTGCATACTACGTTTGCGAGAACATTCGCATGATGGCGTCCGAAAGGAGCAGATCTGATAGACAGGACTGGGTACGTTTGCCAGAACACTATTCACAAATCTTACATGATTGTCGATATCTAGTCACACAACTAATACACATGCATATTGATCTCCTTCTTAACAGTTCAAAGAGGTGCGGGACCAGCTCCTACCAACAGAGCGCATACGAGCACTTCAAGAGGAAATAGCGGGATTTTTGCTCGACCAGGTCATAGATCCCAAAG
>NC_057805.1:455192725-455198976 GCF_018294505.1 Triticum aestivum | reverse complement strand
AGAATTAAATGAAAAACACAAAATTAATGGAAAAATAAAAATTAAAACCAAAACCCCCAAACATTTAGTACCGGTTGGTGCTACCAACCGGTACTAATGGTCTACCAGCACCCGGGCCTGGCTCATGCCACGTGGTGGCACTTTAGCGCCGGTTCGTGCCGAACCGGTAGTAGGGGGGGGGGGGGCTTTAGCCTCCACTCTTTAGTGCCGGTTGCAGAACCGGCACTAAAGACCCTTACGAACCGGCGCTAAAGCCGGTTCTGCACTAGTGACTCCATGTCCTGCTTTAAGCTTCCTCGTGGCCCGTATGAACAAATAAATTTTTTGAGCCACAAATTTTGGCGGGGAAGCAAAGAGGGAGAAAGGAAGCCTAGCTGGGTTCCTTGGAGTGTTTTGACAAGACCAAAGTACTCAGGAGGCCTTGGTTCCTATGACATAAAGCTTTTTAATCTTGGCGAGTACTTACAGAGCCTAACTCTCTTAGCCCAGCAAGCTTGGCGAGTACTTACAGAGCCCAACTCTTTGAGTGCAAGGATCTTTAGGGCGAAGTACTTCCCTTCCTCTGAGTTTTTACAGTCTGAGCTTGGAAATTCGCCGTAACAGATCTGGCCAGGTCATTGCTCGAGGGATGTGACACAATGAACCATGATCTAATACGATTCATCGGGGATGACTCTACTATTGTAATATCGCGTGACTCGTGGCTTCCGAGAGAATTAATATGCGGCTGATCATGTCACGTGTGCCAGATCCACCACAGGAGGTCAATGAACTGATTTTACCATCGAAGGAATGGGACTCGGTGAGGATTTCTGAGGTGTTCCTCCCCACGGACGCTGAAGTAATACTCCATTCTACTCCCTCTGTTTCTAAATATCAGTCTTTCTAGAGATTTTAATATAAACTATATACTGAGCAAAATGATTGAATCTACACTCTAAACTACGTCTATACACATCCGTATGTAGTCTATATTAAAATATCTAGAAAGACTTATATTTAGAAACGAAGGGAGTAGTTTGCATGCGACATGTTGATGTCTTTTGGACATGGGCACATGAACAAGAGTGGCAGCTTTTCCGCACGGCCCGCCTATCGTATGTTGGCTGCACAAAGCTCCGACGTGAGGCACGGTTGGAAGGCCAAGCCGGTAATTCAAACTCAAAAGGTGAGGAGAAATTGTGGACCAAAATGTGAAAGGTTGATGTCCCTTCCAAGATCAAGATCTTTCTATGGAAACCAGCACAACAATCTTTGCCAACATCGGACCCGCTTCATCACCAGAAAATGGCATCCCAACCGGCGGTCTGCCCTCTTTAGCTCTCATGATTATTGGCGCCAATCGTTGATTAAATGCAATATGTCGCATTATATTTGGGCCCTCGAGGATGAGGAACTGGTGCAGGTCATGATGCAAAAATAGGGAACCCGATGCTAAACGGTTTATTTTTTCACTATTAGAGCAGCTCTTCCTCATGTAAATTTTGTTAAACTCTTAGTGACTTTACGGGCAATTTGGCCTGTACACAGATGAGCAGTCCTTCCAGGCGCTATATGCTACGAACCAATTTGTCAGGAGATACATCAGTGAGCTCGAGGCCTGCAAACTGAAGAATCCTTTGGTCACTCCTCAAGTTATACCTAGACAACGTTGTAGATGGATTGCACCAGCTGATGGAGTAGATAAAATCATTGTAGATGGGGCTATCTCACGCAATTCTGCTCAGGTCTTATACAACGTTGTGTGTAGGGATTCCACAGGCAATTACTTGGGTTCTTCAGCGATTAAATGTTCAGGTATTACCGATCCTTCATCTGTAGAGGCGATGGCATGTCAAGAAGCTCTTGTACTCGCCTTATTTGTCACTAACGGATGTATTGATCGCCTTGGGTTGCCAAGGTGTGGTCAAGGATATTCAGGGAAACCCAGGTGGATTATATGCAGGCATCATCAAAGGAGATTAATATTACGTCCAGACAGTTAGCTTGCTGCTCCTTCATCTTTGAAGGAAAAGAAACCAATCACGAGGCACATAGTCTTGCTAACATGCTCTAGGCCTTTGTTTATGGCGCCATGTGTGGCTCCTTACTATTTCAGACCTAAGTTGTATCCCTATGAACTTGTCAATTGATCAATAAATGGAGTGTTTAGATTAAAAAAAGGCAGTCACTGATACAAAGATTGAGAGGGCACACTTTCAGATGGGGCCAACCAAAGATGACCATAGTGTACCAGATTGTTTTCACGTTCATTTGTTTTGAATGGTAGGAAACATGTTTTTTAAACTACGTGAACAATTTTTTACGTTGTATATATATATATATATATATATATATATATATATATATATATATATATATATATATTTTAAATGTAACGAACATATTTTTGGAATAGGAAAACATTTTTTGAATGCCCCTTATATTTTTGTGAATGTAGCGAGAGAATTCCGCCTCGCATCTGACCTGTGACCGGTGACAGCCGAACAAACCCTAAAAAGCATGGGTATATATCCTACAAATTCACGGTTTGTTGTTTCCGCTCCCAATCTGCCGACTAGCAACCATGGACGACGGATACTTCGTCGCCTCCTCCTTCCAGCCCCCCGTCGTCACTCGCAGCAGCGCCCGCTACGCCCCCTGGGTCCTCCTCGACAATAAGGCCTACTTCGCCGTCCGCGAGAACGCCACCGCCGAAGCCGTGACCAGCACCGGCAACGCATTCAAGGTCACCTTCTGCCTCGCCGACCCGCCGGCTATCTCCCACTTCTGCGTCCACGGCCCCGAGTTCCAGCGCGACGTCTTGACGACCGAGCCCCTGGTCGTCTCCTCTGTCAATGGCCTCGTGCTCCTCTGCTTCAGTCCTGGGAGAAACCGTCGGGGATCTCGCCTCGACGAGTACTTCGTCTACAAGGCCCACCACCGCAAGCCGTCGCTCACACCGATCCCGTCTACTCCTCCGGGCACCACAAACTCGTTCCACGTGTGCATCTTGCCACTAGACGACAATGACGGGGTATTTGTCCTCGCAGATCTCTGCATAACAGTGCCCCCATTGGACTACGAGCTCCACCTCTTCTCTTCCAAGACAGGCAAGTGGGCCACTACGCCGTTGATGTTGCAAACATATCCTCGGGTGACGAACCAGGACCTACCGGGCCGTTTTTTCAACAAGGTGATCGCGCTCGGAGGAGGTGCCGTCGGGTGGGTCAACCTCTGGCGTGGCATTCTCACCTGCAATGTGTTTGACAAGAACCCCGTTCTAAGTTTCATCCCGATACCCATGCTTGCATACTGTGACAAGCAACGGGCTAGTAGCCCACGGCTCGTCCAGGATCTCACCTGCTCCAATGGTTACATCAAGTTTGTCGAGCTGGAACTTATTACTCAAAAGAGTAGCGTGACAAGAGGAGATAATCTTGACAGTGTCGATATCATCCATGATTCTGAGCTCTTCTTCCACAATGAGAATGCCCGCGCCAACAAAAAAAAGAGTCTAATAATTGACGCCTGTGTTGGTTGGAAGCTCCGGACATGTAACAGGCATACCACCTGGAACTACTGGCGCAAGGGGCAACCTATTGATATAGGAGGCATCCCGGTTGGCAACCCTATTCGTTTTATGTTGCTCCCACAGCTCTGGAATGCTGCGGCTGAAAGATCGACACCAAGGAATCAGTGTTCGGCTTGCCCCACCACCCTAGGCATGGACAACGAGGATGTTGTTTACATGATGTCGAAACTGTTACGTGATGATAAGAACGCATGGATGGTTGGTGTTAACCTTGGAAAGAAGACGACGGACGTGAGTGTACAATAGTTTCTGGTGCGAGAGTCCGCTATTTCAGTCTGGATCTCCTCATCTGTGAATTCTCTGAATATCTAAATGCAACTCCAAGGTAAATTTCTTTGGTTATCTTTATTATATACGTAATAAGTTTCCTGCTGGTTACACAACAATACAAGATTGTAAAAATTAATTGTACCAATTCCCTATTTCTACATCTGACATATGTTTCCTTCTTCTTTGCTTCAGGTCAAGTACTGGTGGAGTCAAACATGTGCCAGATGCGGAACATAATTGTCATCTGTGATCAGACAGTATTACTGAAAACAATCTGGTACACTATGGTCATCATAATTTTTGCTATGGGTTAATTTCCCATTTTTGAAGCAGTGCAATTTTAACTGTGTGCTTGTACCTTGGAACAGTAGCTACTACAATCAGAGTTCCTATGAGAATGAACCTCTGGTTGGATTGTTAGTAGGATGGTGGTACCTGCAGCTCATCAGGACATTTGACTCTTTGTTGTTTCATAAATGCAGATTATCCTTTCAGTGGGAGATGACGTTCCCGTCGATAGCGAGACACCCATGGTGACTTCGTCAGTTTTGTAGCTCAACAACTCTGACCCGGTCTTCAATAGGCGATGTGTGTGGGTCGGTAGGTGGGTCAGGGGGTGATGTGAGCGTGTGCGTGTGCGTCTATGTTGTAATCAGTGTTTCTGAAAAAAAAAATTACCTATAGATAAGCCTATAGAGACGTACATATTATTGAAAATAATATCAAGAACTGACCATATGAATATGTCATGTACGATGACGAAGGATGACTTCCATGTTATGATTCAGGTAGGTCTTTTCACCAATCAATCTGTAACTTATATTGTAGTAGCTAGCAAAAAAACTTATATTGTAGCTTCTTTTGGGTACCACTAGCAAATATGCCCATCTGTTGCACCGGTTGAAAACAAAATCCTCGCACTTCCAGATCGATCCATCCATAATGAGAAGTGCCACTTCTCATCTTCAATACCATCGTTGATAGTTGTTACATTGTGCACCTATTCGCGATGAATGTGGTCAATTTCAAGATGACAAGCTTCGTCGTTAACACACCGCTTTTGTGAGCCCATTCCTGCACCGTTGTCATTCTATGGACAACACTTGTGTTTTGCTATGAAATACATATGAGCCCAACTTGTCATGCATATGGTGTCGGGTGGTCTTCAATCTTCGGGCGCTCAGGAGGTGAGTACACAATGACGGACACTAGCTGGTCGGCATGGTCATCAACGATGAAGACATGGTCCCCCGCAAAAGAAATGCTTGGACCGGGTCCAGAGAAAGTCATTGATATTATTCATCATGATTGTAACATTTGATTTTAAGTAATAAAGAATTATTTCACACAAAAAACATATATGCCTAGAAAGAAGTGGTGTTTCTTAACCCTTGGGATCGGAAGGAGGAGCGATCAGTAAAAAAACATAGGAGGCCGACCTGATCCAACAAATCCAGTCTTCCCATCGGGAACGACGTACACATGGGAGCTAGCTTGGCACGACCCACACCTATTTTTGTCTGATATAATATAATTAAAGGTTGCCTCGAGGCCCAATGCAAAGCTGGAGTCCAATAGAACATGCCTGTTAGTGGTCTAAACCGTATGGACGGAGCGAGTTATTTGATTACTTGAGACCACATACGAATGTACGAATTGGGCGAATTCTGGCAGACCAATTCTTCTTTTTGGGGAATCCATTTCTGCGTGTAGGTCGCTTGTAGGTCCTCTTCTGGGCCAGCCCATTCCGGGTGCTTCCACATACCAGTTTAGGGAACATCTTTTTCTATTGTCTTTTCTTCAGGTTTTCTTTTCTGTTTCTTTTTTAGTTTTCTTTTTTCCTTTTCTTTTTTTTCTCTTTTTCATGCCGCGAACATATTTTCAAATTCTTGAACATTTTTTGAAATCATCAACATGTTTTCAAATCACAAAAAAATTAAACTTGTATATTTTTCAAATTTGAGATTTTTTTAACACGTGAGTTCAATTCACAAACATTTTCTATGAAATTTTATACATTTTTTAAATTGACGAGAATTTTAGGAAACTATCTTTCTTAAATCGACAATTTTTGTTCGAATCAGCAAACTTTTTATCAATCGATGAACATTTCTTGAATCGATGAACATTTCTTGAATCACTGAACTTTTTTTGTATCAACGAACATTTTTCTGAAATTCACGAACAGTTTTTGTTTGGACAAACATTTTATTGAAATGCATGACAGTTTTTGTTTAACGAATATTTTCTTGAAATGCATGAACAGTTTTTGAATCGTTGAACTTTTTTTGTAATTGACAATCATTTTTTCATTTCCTTGAACATTTAAAAAAATCATGGACATTTTCTGAATTCGCAAATTCAAATTCACAAATATTTTTTCAATATGAGAACGTTTTTCCAAAAT
>NC_057805.1:455183416-455192429 GCF_018294505.1 Triticum aestivum | reverse complement strand
ATTATTTTAAAGAAGAAAAAAACATAAGAAAAGCAAAAGAGCAAAAAAACGAAGACCAAAAAAGAGGGGGTGTCCCGGCAGGTCAAGGGCCAGCACAAATGTGGCGGGGTATAGGTCGCCTTCTTTTAACCTGCCTGCCTTTCTTTTTTCACATGAATAATGCTAGATGAGTTTTTCTTTAACACAGTACAGACGCAAGCGCTCATACACGTGCATACACTCACCCTACGAACGCGCACATGCACACACTACCTCTATGAGCACCTTCGAAATACTGAGCCGGCATATAATCCTGAAATTTACGAAGTCACCGTGGGCACCTCGTCGTCGACGGGAACGTCTCCTCCCACTGAATGCGCATCGCCAGAAATCCTCAAATAAATTCAGGAATAAATGAAATCCTAAAATAAATTCAGGAAAAATAAAAGTGAGATGGTTAGCTTATAATGTACGAAATATATTTGTAGACCAAAAAAGGTGGAGAAACAATCCTTCTTTTAATATTAGGTATATATACATTATCAACGGGGATTGGGATAGTATTCAAGTAGATAGCAAAAACCTTATATTGTACCTTCTTTTGGGCACCATTATCAGCGGGGAGTGGGATAATATTCAAGTAGCTAGCAAAAAGTTTCGTTCAGAACTGCACAATGCTCTGATGTGTCAAATGAATAAGAGAAATCGTTAACTAAGTATGAGGATTTCTTAATGATCGATTGAAGGTGTATGCCGTCTTTCCTTTAAAGGTGGAACCAAATATAATATGGTTTTTTGCATGGAAATATAATATGTTTATCAAGCACTATAATAAAGCTGAATATATTATCTTCTGTAGAATACGTGATAAAGAAAACGAGCGTCACGAGCAGCTTCAGGTCATGTACTGATGAAGTCAAACGTGCACCCAATGGGGCATATAACTATCTTTGTGCGGAAGAGTGAATTGCAAAAAAACATCGACACTTCAGAAAAGGTTTGCAGGAACCACACACTTACGGAATTGTATCAAAAAGCATTAAATTTTTTCATATTTTTTTGCAAAAAACACTGGTTGCTCGCTTGGACCATTTTAAGTACGTTTATGACATGGGGGTCCCGCTTTTGCTGATGTGGCGTAACTGTTCATACTAGACGTCGTTAGAGATATATATTTAGCAAAAGCTCCCTCCTTTTTTAGAAAAGAGTTTGGGTCCTCCACGCCGGATCACGCCGCTGCAGAAGTCCATGGGCAGGGACGCCGCTGTTCGTTGAACTCGGCCAGCCGGCGCGCAGGGTGGGGGGGGGTGCTGCTCGACCGGCGCAGGGGAGCTGCCTCTGCTCGGCCAGCGCAGGGGAGACGCAGTGGAGCTGCGGCTCAGCTGGCGCAGGGAGTTGCTGCTGCTTGGCCGGCGTAGGGAGTTGCCTCTGCTTGGCGAGCACATGGGGAGGCGCGGCGGAGCAACTGCTCGTGGCCCGGCGGCCTCGGCCCGCACGCCGGCGCGCTCGAGCTCCACCAGTGGAGGATGTTTCGGCTGAGGTTGAGCGCGACGAGCGCCGGGAGTGCACAGAGGCGCGTCGCGGACGTGGCGAGCGCGCCGGAGAGCCCTGTCCCAGAGAGGTTGATCGCGGTCACATCCCCGGCGGCGGAGCACGTGACGCGGCGGAGCAGGCGGTGTCGGGCACGAGGAGCGGCGCACGGTCGCGAGCAGGCGGCGGCGGGCGCGAGCAGGTGGCTGCGGACGCGAGCTAGCAAGGCACGGGCGCGAGCAGGCGGCGGCGGACGCAGCGCCGGCCGTGCACCGGAGCAATCCCACCGGACCGGTGGGAGATGAAGGTCCTGATTGCTTTTATTTTCAGGGCCAAGGACCCGATTGCTTTTTAATTTTTTCAAAAAGGGTGTTGGTGTAAAACCATCTGTCTAACGGCGTCGCCTGCGAACGTTACGCCACGTCAGCAAAAGCGGGACCCCATGTCATAAACGTACTTAAAACGGTCCAAACGAGCAACCAGTTTTTTTGCAAAAAATTATGAAAAAAATTAGTGCTTTTTGGCACAATTCCGTAAATATGTGATTTCTGCAAACCTTGCCTAAAGTGTCGATGTTTTTTGCAATCCACTCTTCTGCGGAATGCATTGCTCAAAACAACATGGTATGCTAATTATAAACTGGGGCGCGGCGTCGCGTTCATCCAGGGCGCGGCGGCACGCGGGCAGGTCCGACTGCGGTGCCTCGTCCTGCGCGTGGAGGGCCGAACACGGCGGGTGCTGCGGGATCACCTGGAGGCGACATGGGCGACTCCGGTGTTGGATCCGCGAGCAGCACGTAGGGCGGCGTCCCTTGCCTATGCGGCGGCAGCCAGATCCATGGCCGGCATGGTGCTCTTCCTCTCGATGGAGTCTATGCCTGGAGATGGGCGACGGAAGCCACGGATCTGGCGTCCCGTCCAGATCCGCCCCGGCGTGGCAACCAGTGGTGCGTGGAGGACCGGTGACGAGCGGTTGGAGGCTCCCTGCTGGCGTGCCGATGGCGGCTTTGTTCTTCACGGCGAAGCTCCGTTCGGTTTCAGTTAGCTCCGAGATCGGGGGGCCGTGATTTCCGGTGAAAATCGCGCTGACTACGGTCATGGCAGATGATGGCGTCGTCTATGACATCGTTCTCTTCTTGAGGCATCGTTGTTGTAGGTCATGGCGCTCCACTCGTGATGCTCCGGGGGAAACCCTATATCTGGGTCTACCGGATCGGACGATGATGGCACCTTCAATGCCGTTGTCCCTCCTGGGGCATCGTTTTGGAACACGTGCTGCCTGGAGGGGACAAGAGGAGGAGCGGTGTTATTGAAGGAAATATGCCCTAGAGGCAATAATAAAGTTGTTATTTCACTACTAGGGAAAACCCTAGCAGTAGCGCGGGTATTTTGTCTATCAGTAGCGCGGGACGACGCACCACTGATAAGGCGCTACAGCTAACGTGTAGCAGTAGCGCCTGTCGTCCCACGCTACTGCTATACATGGATAGCAGTAGCGCGCTTTGGTGAAGAGCGCTGCTGCTAATATCTGCAGCGCTTTTTAGAAGGAAGCGCTACTGGTAAGGCAGCGCTACTGCTAACTTTGTTCCCCTCGCTACTGCTAGTTTTATTATTATTTTTCTGCATATTTGTTTTGTATTTGAATAGGCTTTATACAATAATCTTTAGCATATCATACACATACAAATGTAATCATAGCATATACATACAACTAGTCTCATCAAATCATGTCATCATCATAATGATCATCCAACACAAAGTAATCTCTCGTCATCATCTCGAAAATAGCGATACAAGTCTCGATTACTTGCAACTACATCGTCATCCATCTAAACAATGATATACGCGAGAAGAGCTATCACTTTGAGTGAGAGCGGAACTATGCAGTACATGAGTTCGTATCCCTCTCTCGCATTAGCGTGAACCTAAACTAGCTACTGCCTGTCGCTCGGAAACAGGAAACCGGTACACCTGGGCCTGACACTCCGGCCACTCGTCGTATATATACTCCTGGCGTAGCACTTCTTCCCCATCGATGATCTATGCACCTGCATCGTCAGATGAGTCGATGATATGCAACATATATAGTTGAGCAACAGAAACAGGCAGACTTGGCAAAAATAGAAGCAACATATCATAAGCATAAATAATAAAGTTGATCATACCCAAAATGCCCTAACTAGAGTGATCGTAGCTAGTCGAGGAGGACGGTTTAATTACATCACAAATAAAGTTTCGTTGTGCATAACTCAAAGTTTCGTCATATAGAAAGTATGGACCAAACGGACACATTGTCATATATCGACAATCACTCCAACATGTCGTGCCATCCATCCAAGTCAGGGAGATAGTCCCCGAGCCTAGTGAAAGGCTTCAGGTCGAGACGCTGAGAGGCTACCCGTGTTCGGACGTCTTCCTGCGACATTTGTCCTTCTTCGTAGAACATCCCTGTTTTTCCGACGACCTCCTTCATGACGATTTGGGCAAGTTCGCGCTGGATGTGATAGAACTCAGCTCGAAGTCGATGATCCTCGATATCTCCTACGTTATTTGCCCATTGCGGAATATGGGCATCGCCGGATGTAGGTGACATGCGAAGGTTCTGGTGATCCCGTCTGTACTCCAGCATGCGGTGTAGGACATAGAATCCATCATTAAGAGAATCACTCGGTTGCTGGATGCAGCAAAAGTCGGTCTTATGGCCGAAGGCGGGCCTGCCGCCCCTTCTCTTCTTTTCCTTGACCTCTCCACCACGTGCGTCGTAGTAAAACATAACACTGTCGAGAACATCCTTGATGTGGGTGTAATCCTTTTTGTTAATGTTCTTCGACGAGTCCAAGTAAAGAGCGTGGGAGTATCGAGGGTAGAGGATGATGAGGACGGCGCACCCGCCGCTGCACAAAATAAGTACACCTCAAATTAATTAGCCTCCACTGTGCAAATGAATGATTGAAATTGAAGGAAGGATATCCACGCGGATGACTTACAGGGATGATAAGGCACGAGAATCGCCTCCTTGTCCTTATTGGCGAGCATGAAATTGACGATGTATTCCCTCGCGTATTCACGGTGCTTTGCGCAAATTCCCAAGAAGCCCTCGTGCATGAAGTACGGGTCAGCGACAAAGATATGAGGTATCTTCTCAACCCCAATGATGTAGTTCATGTGCAAGGCATAAAGGCGGACAAACGTAAAATCCAGCTTCTTCACGTGTGCCGAATATGTAATCGAATCGAAGGAAGAACTTATCCGCGGGGAAGAAGTCGACGTACGACAATTGTCGCGGAACGTTAACCACGTAGAGTGGGTATCCTGGATCTTTCGAGGCGATGAGGCCTTTCTCTATCTGCAGCACATCGTCATGAAGTCTCCTTAGATCGCCGAATCTGGCCCCTAGCGGTGCTGCAGGTAGGATTGGTTGACCGGGGTTATGCCATTTATCCGCACCGAGGATATCTATACGGTCTTGAACCCGAGGCTGCTGAGGCGGCTGGATCATAGAATCAGCTTTTTTGCCTTTCCTCGATCTCTTCCTAGACTTCTTTACTACTGGAAGGTCGTCCATAATACGTTCAGCCTCTGGAGACGGCAATTCAGGCACCGACTCATGACTCTCAAACCCTAAGTAGGCGCCAGTATAGACATACTGTTGAGTGCCATCGTCATCCTCATCCTCATCTATGGCGACGTCACCAGCGACTAATGGAGCCTTTTCCTCACCCCCTCCGCTATCACCCAGCACGACAGCCAACGCTAATTGGGTAGGTGAGGTGTTGATGTTCATACCTAACTGCGTGCTCGTGGGTGTGCTCCCGGCCGCCTCTAGACGAAGCAGACTCTTTGGCCACAACAGGACCCACCCATTGCAACAATCACCAAGCTGCTGCGGGGTCTCGTCGTCATCCCCCACTAGTACCAGAGGAGGCAAATTCTCGTGGCCCGGTTTGACACTGGCCACGGAAACCTTGAAGACGTTCGGGGGGATCGGCCGGCTATGGAACAATGGTTCCTTCGGCTTCATTATCGTCGCCTTCCCCACGTCCACCTTCTGGTTGCCGATGGTGTACAATATGGTGCACGGGGTTTCATCGGCCTGCAAAGAAAAGTCTGCGACGTGAGACATCCGAAAGGCAACGAAAATGGGAGATTATACATTTATTGAAGGGGGCCGGTGTGACAGATACCGTGAGGGCGTCGAGCTCAGCCAAAGACGAAGCTCCACCGAGCACGTTGTGACGCCCCCGATTCAATCGTACACTAATCATACACGCAAACGTGTACGATCAAGATCAGGGACTCACGGGAAGATATCACAACACAACTCTAAAAATAAAATAAGTCATACAAGCATCATAATAAAAGCCAGGGGCCTCGAGGGCTCGAATACAAGTGCTCGATCATAGACGAGTCAGCGGAAGCAACAATATCTGAGTACAGACATAAGTTAAACAAGTTGCCATAAGATGGCTAGCACAAACTAGGATACAAATCTAAAGAGGCGCATGCCTCCTGCCTGGGATCCTCCTAAACTACTCCTGGTCGTTGTTAGCGGCCTGCACATAGTAGTAGGCACCTCCGGTGTAGTAGGAGTCGTCGTCGACGGTGGCGTCTGGCTCCTGGGCTCCAGCATCTGGTTGCGACAACCAGGTAGAAGGGAAAGGAACAAAATAGGGAGAAAAGCAACCGTGAGTACTCATCCAAAGTACTCGCAAGCAAGGATCTACACTACATATGCATGGCTATCTGTGAAGGGGCAATATCGGTGGACTGAACTGCAGAATGCCAGAATAAGAGGGGGATAGCTAGTCCTGTCGAAGACTACGCTTCTGGCCACCTCCATCTTGCAGCATGTAGAAGAGAGTAGATGGTAAGTTCACCAAGTAGCATCGCATAGCATAATCCTACCCGGCGATCCTCTCCTCGTTGCCCTATTAGAGACTGATCACCGGGTTATATCTGGCACTTGGAAGGGTGTGTTTTATTAAATATCCGGTTCTAGTTGTCATAAGGTCAAGGTACAACTCCGGGTCGTCCTGTTACCGAAGATCACGGCTATTCGAATAGACAAACTTCCCTGCAGGGGTGCACCACATAAACCAACACGCTCGATCCCATTTGGCCGGACACACTTTCCTGGGTCATGCCCGGCTTCGGAAGATCAACATGTCGCAGCCCCACCTAGGCACAACAGAGAGGTCAGCACGCCGGTCTAAATCCTATGGCGCAGGGGTCTGGGCCCATCGCCCATTGCACACCTGCATGTTGCGTGGGCGGCCGGAAGCAGACCTAGCCTAGCAGGCGTTCCAGTCCAATCCAGCGCGCGCCGCTCAGTCGCTGACGTCACGAAGGCTTCGGCTGATACCACGACGTCGAGTGCCCATAACTGTTCCCGCGTAGTTGGTTAGTGCGTATAGGCCGGTGGCCAGACTCAGATCAAATACCAAAATCTCGTTAAGCGTGTTAAGTATCCGTGAATGCCAACCAGGGCCAGGCCCACCTCTCTCCTAGGTGGTCTCAACCTGCCCTGTCGCTCCGCCACAAAGTAACAGTCGGGAGCCGTCGGGAACCCAGGCCCACCTCTACCGGGATGGAGCCACCTGCCCCTTCAGCCCCCATCTCCGAACAGTATCATAAGTAATGTAATAGTATAAAGTATATAGCATATGCCCGTGATCACCTCCCGAAGTGATCACGGCGCAGTAGTATAGCATGGCAGACGGACAAGAGTGTAGGGCCACTGATGGAATACTAGCATCCTATACTAAGCATTTAGGATTGCAGGTAAGGGTAACAAATGTAGCAACAATGACAGGCTATGCAGCAGAATAGGATTAACCGAAAGCAGTAACATGCTACACTACTCTAATGCAAGCAGTAGAGAGAAGGAATAGGCGATATCTGGTGATCAAAGGTGGGGCTTGCCTGGAAGCTCTGTTGCACAAAAAGGGTCGTCGGTGACGTAGTCGTACTCGGTGGCATCAGCGCCGGTCTCGGGGTCTACCGGGGAAGAAGAGGGGGGAAGAAACAGTAAATACGGAGCAAACAAAGCATCACAAAACATAACGAGGCAATACGCGGTGCTAGGTATGCCCTAACGCGGTAGGAGGTGATACCGGCGAAGGGGGAAACATCCGGGAAAGTATCCCCGGTGTTCTGCGTTTTCAGACAGATGAACCGAAGGGGGAAAGTTGCGTGTTTGCTATGCTAGGGATGTGTGGTGGACGAACGGGCTGCGTATCCGGATTCGTCTCGTCGTTCTGAGCAACTTTCATGTACAAAGTATTTTCATCCGAGTTATGGATTATTATATATTAATTACTAAAGATTTAATCATTTTCTAAATTATTTTAATTCGAAAATAAATGTTAAAATGCTACGGGTACCCAGCTCCGTGTACACAAATATGTACCCAGAGGCTGACATGTGGGGCCAGGGCGACCCAGTTGACCAGTCAAAGTTTGACTGGTCAACAGGGGTGGGCCCCTGTCATTCTGATTTACCTAATTACAGTTTAATTAGTTAATTAACACGTTTACTAAAGTTAAGTTAGGTAAGCAGCTTAATTAATTAATTGATTAATTAATTAAGTTTATTATTTATTTATTTTGTGTGCTCGTTTTCTAGGACGGGTCCCACTGGTCAACTGCCCAGAGGACCTAACGGGCGCGCGGGCAGGTGGGTGCGGGCGCAACCCGTGCGGGAGCCGAGCCCGATCGGGAGGCAAAACCACCGAGGCGCGGCGGGGTGGTTCGCCGGAGCGCGGCCTCGGCAAGCAGGCAGGAGAGCGGGCGGCAAGACGAGCAGCTGGCAGAAGTGGCGGTGAGGTGAAGCGGCGCGGCCGTAGCGGCGGAGGCGGAGCCTGAGCGTGCCGCCAGAGGGAGCGGCAAGCGCCGGCGGCTGCAGTAGGGGCGTGGGCAAAGGCCACGGGGGCGATCGTCGGAGCTGAACGCGGTGGAGGAAGAGGTCGGGGTGCGTGCGGGGCGCACTACAAAAAAAAGACACATCCGTGACATTTTGGGCCGAACGAAATTTTTTTCTGTCATAAATATGACACTTTTATGACGATAATTGTGACAAAACCCGGTCTCATCATAGATGTGGTGGGCTCCTACTTCTATGACAAAAAATCATGACAGAAAATGGGCTTTTCGTCCTGGGCGGGCCGGAGACGCAGCTGCATGACATTCTTTGGGCTGTCCATGACGGAAAAAACCGTGGTAGAAGCGAGGGGGAGGAAAATTTCGGGGAGTTCCCGGTTACGATGGGAGGTCGGGGGCTGAGCGATGCGCATTTCTCTCATACACGTACGCGCGTGTGTGCGAGGCGTTGGCTCTAACTGAACCCGAGCGAGGCGTTGGGCTCTAACTGAACCCGAGCGATTGCACTGCAGGCTACGCGTTACTGAACCCGAGCGATCGATTGATGGCTGTTAACTGAACCCGATCGAGCGATTCCTTCGCTACTGCTGCTAACTGAAGCCGATCGATTGGATGAACAGTGAGCAT